>NC_084634.1:1013080-1043597 GCF_033978795.1 Nerophis ophidion | reverse complement strand
GGTAACTTACACATGTGTGATGGTATGGGGGTGTATTAGTGCCCAAAGCATGGGTAACTTACACATGTGTGATGGTATGGGGGTGTATTAGTGAACAAGACATGGGTAACTTACACATGTGTGATGGTATGGGGGTGTATTAGTGAACAAGACATGGGTTAGTTACACATGTGTGATGGTATGGGGTGTATTAGTGAACAAGACATGGGTAACTTACACATGTGTGATGGTATGGGGGTGTATTAGTGAACAAGACATGGGTAACTTACACATGTGTGATGGTATGGGGGTGTATTAGTGCCCAAGACATGGGTAACTTACACATGTGTGATGGTATGGGGGTGTATTAGTGAACAAGACATGGGTAACTTACACATGTGTGATGGTATGGGGGTGTATTAGTGACAAGACATGGGTAACTTACACATGTGTGATGGTATGGGGGTGTATTAGTGAACAAGACATGGGTAACTTACACATGTGTGATGGTATGGGGGTGTATTAGTGAACAAGACATGGGTAACTTACACATGTGTGATGGTATGGGGGTGTATTAGTGAACAAGACATGGGTAACTTACACATGTGTGATGGTATGGGGGTGTATTAGTGAACAAGACATGGGTAACTTACACATGTGTGATGGTATGGGGGTGTATTAGTGAACAAGACATGGGTAACTTACACATGTGTGATGGTATGGGGGTGTATTAGTGAACAAGACATGGGTAACTTACACATGTGTGATGGTATGGGGGTGTATTAGTGCCCAAGACATGGGTAACTTACACATGTGTGATGGTATGGGGGTGTATTAGTGCCCAAAGCATGGGTAACTTACACATGTGTGATGGTATGGGGGTGTATTAGTGAACAAGACATGGTAACTTACACATGTGTGATGGTATGGGGGTGTATTAGTGCCCAAAGCATGGGTAACTTACACATGTGTGATGGTATGGGGGTGTATTAGTGAACAAGACATGGGTAACTTACACATGTGTGATGGTATGGGGGTGTATTAGTGAACAAGACATGGGTTAGTTACACATGTGTGATGGTATGGGGGTGTATTAGTGAACAAGACATGGGTAACTTACACATGTGTGATGGTATGGGGGTGTATTAGTGAACAAGACATGGGTAACTTACACATGTGTGATGGTATGGGGGTGTATTAGTGCCCATGGCATGGGTAACTTACACATGTGTGATGGTATGGGGGTGTATTAGTGAACAAGACATGGGTAACTTACACATGTGTGATGGTATGGGGGTGTATTAGTGAACAAGACATGACTAACTTACACATGTGTGATGGTATGGGGGTGTATTAGTGAACAAGACATGGGTAACTTACACATGTGTGATGGTATGGGGGTGCATTAGTGCCCAAGGCATGGGTAACTTACACATGTGTGATGGTATGGGGTGTATTAGTGCCCAAGACATGGGTAACTTACACATGTGTGATGGTATGGGGGTGTATTAGTGAACAAGACATGGGTAACTTACACATGTGTGATGGTATGGGGTGTATTAGTGAACAAGACATGGGTAACTTACACATGTGTGATGGTATGGGGGTGTATTAGTGAACAAGACATGGGTAACTTACACATGTGTGATGGTATGGGGGTGTATTAGTGCCCAAGGCATGGGTAACTTACACATGTGTGATGGTATGGGGGTGTATTAGTGAACAAGACATGGGTAACTTACACATGTGTGATGGTATGGGGGTGTATTAGTGCCCAAGACATGGGTAACTTACACATGTGTGATGGTATGGGGGTGTATTAGTGAACAAGACATGGGTAACTTACACATGTGTGATGGTATGGGGGTGTATTAGTGAACAAGACATGGGTAACTTACACATGTGTGATGGTATGGGGTGTATTAGTGAACAAGACATGGGTAACTTACACATGTGTGATGGTATGGGGGTGTATTAGTGAACAAGACATGGGTAACTTACACATGTGTGATGGTATGGGGGTGTATTAGTGAACAAGACATGGGTAACTTACACATGTGTGATGGTATGGGGGTGTATTAGTGAACAAGACATGGGTAACTTACACATGTGTGATGGTATGGGGGTGTATTAGTGAACAAGGCATGACTAACTTACACATGTGTGATGGTATGGGGGTGTATTAGTGAACAAGGCATGGGTAACTTACACATGTGTGATGGTATGGGGGTGTATTAGTGAACAAGACATGGGTAACTTACACATGTGTGATGGTATGGGGGTGTATTAGTGAACAAGACATGGGTAACTTACACATGTGTGATGGTATGGGGTGTATTAGTGAACAAGACATGGGTTAGTTACACATGTGTGATGGTATGGGGGTGTATTAGTGAACAAGACATGGGTAACTTACACATGTGTGATGGTATGGGGGTGTATTAGTGAACAAGACATGGGTAACTTACACATGTGTGATGGTATGGGGGTGCATTAGTGAACAAGACATGGGTAACTTACACATGTGTGATGGTATGGGGGTGTATTAGTGCCCAAGACATGGGTAACTTACACATGTGTGATGGTATGGGGGTGTATTAGTGCCCAAGACATGGGTAACTTACACATGTGTGATGGTATGGGGGTGTATTAGTGAACAAGACATGGGTAACTTACACATGTGTGATGGTATGGGGGTGTATTAGTGAACAAGGCATGGGTAACTTACACATGTGTGATGGTATGGGGGTGTATTAGTGAACAAGACATGACTAACTTACACATGTGTGATGGTATGGGGGTGTATTAGTGAACAAGACATGGGTAACTTACACATGTGTGATGGTATGGGGGTGTATTAGTGCCCAAGACATGGGTAACTTACACATGTGTGATGGTATGGGGGTGTATTAGTGAACAAGACATGGGTAACTTACACATGTGTGATGGTATGGGGGTGTATTAGTGAACAAGACATGGGTAACTTACACATGTGTGATGGTATGGGGTGTATTAGTGAACAAGACATGGGTAACTTACACATGTGTGATGGTATGGGGGTGTATTAGTGAACAAGACATGGGTAACTTACACATGTGTGATGGTATGGGGGTGTATTAGTGAACAAGACATGGGTAACTTACACATGTGTGATGGTATGGGGGTGTATTAGTGAACAAGACATGGGTAACTTACACATGTGTGATGGTATGGGGGTGTATTAGTGCCCAAGACATGGGTAACTTACACATGTGTGATGGTATGGGGGTGTATTAGTGCCCAAAGCATGGGTAACTTACACATGTGTGATGGTATGGGGGTGTATTAGTGAACAAGACATGGGTAACTTACACATGTGTGATGGTATGGGGGTGTATTAGTGCCCAAAGCATGGGTAACTTACACATGTGTGATGGTATGGGGTGTATTAGTGAACAAGACAAGGGTAACTTACACATGTGTGATGGTATGGGGGTGTATTAGTGAACAAGACATGGGTTAGTTACACATGTGTGATGGTATGGGGGTGTATTAGTGAACAAGACATGGGTAACTTACACATGTGTGATGGTATGGGGGTGTATTAGTGAACAAGACATGGGTAACTTACACATGTGTGATGGTATGGGGGTGTATTAGTGCCCAAGACATGGGTAACTTACACATGTGTGATGGTATGGGGGTGTATTAGTGAACAAGACATGGGTAACTTACACATGTGTGATGGTATGGGGGTGTATTAGTGAACAAGACATGGGTAACTTACACATGTGTGATGGTATGGGGGTGTATTAGTGAACAAGACATGGGTAACTTACACATGTGTGATGGTATGGGGGTGTATTAGTGAACAAGACATGGGTAACTTACACATGTGTGATGGTATGGGGGTGTATTAGTGAACAAGACATGGGTAACTTACACATGTGTGATGGTATGGGGGTGTATTAGTGAACAAGACATGGGTAACTTACACATGTGTGATGGTATGGGGGTGTATTAGTGAACAAGACATGGGTAACTTACACATGTGTGATGGTATGGGGGTGTATTAGTGAACAAGACATGGGTAACTTACACATGTGTGATGGTATGGGGGTGTATTAGTGCCCAAGACATGGGTAACTTACACATGTGTGATGGTATGGGGGTGTATTAGTGCCCAAAGCATGGGTAACTTACACATGTGTGATGGTATGGGGGTGTATTAGTGAACAAGACATGGGTAACTTACACATGTGTGATGGTATGGGGGTGTATTAGTGAACAAGACATGGGTAACTTACACATGTGTGATGGTATGGGGGTGTATTAGTGCCCAAAGCATGGGTAACTTACACATGTGTGATGGTATGGGGGTGTATTAGTGAACAAGACATGGGTAACTTACACATGTGTGATGGTATGGGGGTGTATTAGTGAACAAGACATGGGTAACTTACACATGTGTGATGGTATGGGGGTGTATTAGTGAACAAGACATGGGTAACTTACACATGTGTGATGGTATGGGGGTGTATTAGTGCCCATGGCATGGGTAACTTACACATGTGTGATGGTATGGGGGTGTATTAGTGAACAAGACATGGGTAACTTACACATGTGTGATGGTATGGGGGTGTATTAGTGAACAAGACATGACTAACTTACACATGTGTGATGGTATGGGGGTGTATTAGTGAACAAGACATGGGTAACTTACACATGTGTGATGGTATGGGGTGCATTAGTGCCCAAGGCATGGGTAACTTACACATGTGTGATGGTATGGGGGTGTATTAGTGCCCAAGACATGGGTAACTTACACATGTGTGATGGTATGGGGGTGTATTAGTGAACAAGACATGGGTAACTTACACATGTGTGATGGTATGGGGGTGTATTAGTGAACAAGACATGGGTAACTTACACATGTGTGATGGTATGGGGGTGTATTAGTGCCCAAGGCATGGGTAACTTACACATGTGTGATGGTATGGGGGTGTATTAGTGAACAAGGCATGGGTAACTTACACATGTGTGATGGTATGGGGGTGTATTAGTGAACAAGACATGGGTAACTTACACATGTGTGATGGTATGGGGGTGTATTAGTGCCCAAGGCATGGGTAACTTACACATGTGTGATGGTATGGGGGTGTATTAGTGAACAAGACATGGGTAACTTACACATGTGTGATGGTATGGGGGTGTATTAGTGCCCAAGACATGGGTAACTTACACATGTGTGATGGTATGGGGGTGTATTAGTGAACAAGACATGGGTAACTTACACATGTGTGATGGTATGGGGGTGTATTAGTGAACAAGACATGGGTAACTTACACATGTGTGATGGTATGGGGGTGTATTAGTGCCCAAGGCATGGGTAACTTACACATGTGTGATGGTATGGGGGTGTATTAGTGAACAAGACATGGGTAACTTACACATGTGTGATGGTATGGGGGTGTATTAGTGCCCAAGGCATGGGTAACTTACACATGTGTGATGGTATGGGGGTGTATTAGTGCCCAAGACATGGGTAACTTACACATGTGTGATGGTATGGGGGTGTATTAGTGCCCAAGACATGGGTAACTTACACATGTGTGATGGTATGGGGTGTATTAGTGAACAAGACATGGGTAACTTACACATGTGTGATGGTATGGGGGTGTATTAGTGAACAAGACATGGGTAACTTACACATGTGTGATGGTATGGGGGTGCATTAGTGAACAAGACATGGGTAACTTACACATGTGTGATGGTATGGGGGTGTATTAGTGCCCAAGACATGGGTAACTTACACATGTGTGATGTTATGGGGGTGTATTAGTGCCCAAGACATGGGTAACTTACACATGTGTGATGGTATGGGGGTGTATTAGTGAACAAGACATGGGTAACTTACACATGTGTGATGGTATGGGGGTGTATTAGTGAACAAGGCATGGGTAACTTACACATGTGTGATGGTATGGGGGTGTATTAGTGAACAAGACATGACTAACTTACACATGTGTGATGGTATGGGGGTGTATTAGTGAACAAGACATGGGTAACTTACACATGTGTGATGGTATGGGGGTGTATTAGTGCCCAAGACATGGGTAACTTACACATGTGTGATGGTATGGGGGTGTATTAGTGAACAAGACATGGGTAACTTACACATGTGTGATGGTATGGGGTGTATTAGTGAACAAGACATGGGTAACTTACACATGTGTGATGGTATGGGGGTGTATTAGTGAACAAGACATGGGTAACTTACACATGTGTGATGGTATGGGGGTGTATTAGTGAACAAGACATGGGTAACTTACACATGTGTGATGGTATGGGGGTGTATTAGTGAACAAGACATGGGTAACTTACACATGTGTGATGGTATGGGGGTGTATTAGTGAACAAGACATGGGTAACTTACACATGTGTGATGGTATGGGGGTGTATTAGTGCCCAAGACATGGGTAACTTACACATGTGTGATGGTATGGGGGTGTATTAGTGCCCAAAGCATGGGTAACTTACACATGTGTGATGGTATGGGGGTGTATTAGTGAACAAGACATGGGTAACTTACACATGTGTGATGGTATGGGGGTGTATTAGTGCCCAAAGCATGGGTAACTTACACATGTGTGATGGTATGGGGGTGTATTAGTGAACAAGACATGGGTAACTTACACATGTGTGATGGTATGGGGGTGTATTAGTGAACAAGACATGGGTTAGTTACACATGTGTGATGGTATGGGGGTGTATTAGTGAACAAGACATGGGTAACTTACACATGTGTGATGGTATGGGGGTGTATTAGTGAACAAGACATGGGTAACTTACACATGTGTGATGGTATGGGGGTGTATTAGTGCCCAAGACATGGGTAACTTACACATGTGTGATGGTATGGGGGTGTATTAGTGAACAAGACATGGGTAACTTACACATGTGTGATGGTATGGGGGTGTATTAGTGAACAAGACATGGGTAACTTACACATGTGTGATGGTATGGGGGTGTATTAGTGAACAAGACATGGGTAACTTACACATGTGTGATGGTATGGGGGTGTATTAGTGAACAAGACATGGGTAACTTACACATGTGTGATGGTATGGGGGTGTATTAGTGAACAAGACATGGGTAACTTACACATGTGTGATGGTATGGGGGTGTATTAGTGAACAAGACATGGGTAACTTACACATGTGTGATGGTATGGGGGTGTATTAGTGAACAAGACATGGGTAACTTACACATGTGTGATGGTATGGGGGTGTATTAGTGAACAAGACATGGGTAACTTACACATGTGTGATGGTATGGGGGTGTATTAGTGCCCAAGACATGGGTAACTTACACATGTGTGATGGTATGGGGGTGTATTAGTGCCCAAAGCATGGGTAACTTACACATGTGTGATGGTATGGGGGTGTATTAGTGAACAAGACATGGGTAACTTACACATGTGTGATGGTATGGGGGTGTATTAGTGCCCAAAGCATGGGTAACTTACACATGTGTGATGGTATGGGGGTGTATTAGTGAACAAGACATGGGTAACTTACACATGTGTGATGGTATGGGGGTGTATTAGTGCCCAAGGCATGGGTAACTTACACATGTGTGATGGTATGGGGGTGTATTAGTGAACAAGACATGGGTAACTTACACATGTGTGATGGTATGGGGGTGTATTAGTGAACAAGACATGGGTAACTTACACATGTGTGATGGTATGGGGGTGTATTAGTGCCCAAGACATGGGTAACTTACACATGTGTGATGGTATGGGGGTGTATTAGTGCCCAAAGCATGGGTAACTTACACATGTGTGATGGTATGGGGGTGTATTAGTGAACAAGACATGGGTAACTTACACATGTGTGATGGTATGGGGGTGTATTAGTGCCCAAAGCATGGGTAACTTACACATGTGTGATGGTATGGGGTGTATTAGTGAACAAGACATGGGTTAGTTACACATGTGTGATGGTATGGGGGTGTATTAGTGAACAAGACATGGGTAACTTACACATGTGTGATGGTATGGGGGTGTATTAGTGAACAAGACATGGGTAACTTACACATGTGTGATGGTATGGGGGTGTATTAGTGCCCATGGCATGGGTAACTTACACATGTGTGATGGTATGGGGGTGTATTAGTGAACAAGACATGGGTAACTTACACATGTGTGATGGTATGGGGGTGTATTAGTGAACAAGACATGACTAACTTACACATGTGTGATGGTATGGGGGTGTATTAGTGAACAAGACATGGGTAACTTACACATGTGTGATGGTATGGGGGTGCATTAGTGCCCAAGGCATGGGTAACTTACACATGTGTGATGGTATGGGGTGTATTAGTGCCCAAGACATGGGTAACTTACACATGTGTGATGGTATGGGGGTGTATTAGTGAACAAGACATGGGTAACTTACACATGTGTGATGGTATGGGGGTGTATTAGTGAACAAGACATGGGTAACTTACACATGTGTGATGGTATGGGGGTGTATTAGTGAACAAGACATGGGTAACTTACACATGTGTGATGGTATGGGGGTGTATTAGTGCCCAAGGCATGGGTAACTTACACATGTGTGATGGTATGGGGGTGTATTAGTGAACAAGACATGGGTAACTTACACATGTGTGATGGTATGGGGGTGTATTAGTGCCCAAGACATGGGTAACTTACACATGTGTGATGGTATGGGGGTGTATTAGTGAACAAGACATGGGTAACTTACACATGTGTGATGGTATGGGGGTGTATTAGTGAACAAGACATGGGTAACTTACACATGTGTGATGGTATGGGGGTGTATTAGTGAACAAGACATGGGTAACTTACACATGTGTGATGGTATGGGGGTGTATTAGTGAACAAGACATGGGTAACTTACACATGTGTGATGGTATGGGGGTGTATTAGTGAACAAGACATGGGTAACTTACACATGTGTGATGGTATGGGGTGTATTAGTGAACAAGACATGGGTAACTTACACATGTGTGATGGTATGGGGGTGTATTAGTGAACAAGCATGACTAACTTACACATGTGTGATGGTATGGGGTGTATTAGTGAACAAGGCATGGGTAACTTACACATGTGTGATGGTATGGGGGTGTATTAGTGAACAAGACATGGGTAACTTACACATGTGTGATGGTATGGGGGTGTATTAGTGAACAAGACATGGGTAACTTACACATGTGTGATGGTATGGGGGTGTATTAGTGAACAAGACATGGGTTAGTTACACATGTGTGATGGTATGGGGGTGTATTAGTGAACAAGACATGGGTAACTTACACATGTGTGATGGTATGGGGGTGTATTAGTGAACAAGACATGGGTAACTTACACATGTGTGATGGTATGGGGGTGCATTAGTGAACAAGACATGGGTAACTTACACATGTGTGATGGTATGGGGGTGTATTAGTGCCAAGACATGGGTAACTTACACATGTGTGATGGTATGGGGGTGTATTAGTGCCCAAGACATGGGTAACTTACACATGTGTGATGGTATGGGGGTGTATTAGTGAACAAGACATGGGTAACTTACACATGTGTGATGGTATGGGGGTGTATTAGTGAACAAGGCATGGGTAACTTACACATGTGTGATGGTATGGGGGTGTATTAGTGAACAAGACATGACTAACTTACACATGTGTGATGGTATGGGGGTGTATTAGTGAACAAGACATGGGTAACTTACACATGTGTGATGGTATGGGGGTGTATTAGTGCCCAAGACATGGGTAACTTACACATGTGTGATGGTATGGGGGTGTATTAGTGAACAAGACATGGGTAACTTACACATGTGTGATGGTATGGGGGTGTATTAGTGAACAAGACATGGGTAACTTACACATGTGTGATGGTATGGGGGTGTATTAGTGAACAAGACATGGGTAACTTACACATGTGTGATGGTATGGGGGTGTATTAGTGAACAAGACATGGGTAACTTACACATGTGTGATGGTATGGGGGTGTATTAGTGAACAAGACATGGGTAACTTACACATGTGTGATGGTATGGGGGTGTATTAGTGAACAAGACATGGGTAACTTACACATGTGTGATGGTATGGGGGTGTATTAGTGCCCAAGACATGGGTAACTTACACATGTGTGATGGTATGGGGGTGTATTAGTGCCCAAAGCATGGGTAACTTACACATGTGTGATGGTATGGGGGTGTATTAGTGAACAAGACATGGGTAACTTACACATGTGTGATGGTATGGGGGTGTATTAGTGCCCAAAGCATGGGTAACTTACACATGTGTGATGGTATGGGGGTGTATTAGTGAACAAGACATGGGTAACTTACACATGTGTGATGGTATGGGGTGTATTAGTGAACAAGACATGGGTTAGTTACACATGTGTGATGGTATGGGGGTGTATTAGTGAACAAGACATGGGTAACTTACACATGTGTGATGGTATGGGGGTGTATTAGTGAACAAGACATGGGTAACTTACACATGTGTGATGGTATGGGGGTGTATTAGTGCCCAAGACATGGGTAACTTACACATGTGTGATGGTATGGGGGTGTATTAGTGAACAAGACATGGGTAACTTACACATGTGTGATGGTATGGGGGTGTATTAGTGAACAAGACATGGGTAACTTACACATGTGTGATGGTATGGGGGTGTATTAGTGAACAAGACATGGGTAACTTACACATGTGTGATGGTATGGGGGTGTATTAGTGAACAAGACATGGGTAACTTACACATGTGTGATGGTATGGGGGTGTATTAGTGAACAAGACATGGGTAACTTACACATGTGTGATGGTATGGGGGTGTATTAGTGAACAAGACATGGGTAACTTACACATGTGTGATGGTATGGGGGTGTATTAGTGAACAAGACATGGGTAACTTACACATGTGTGATGGTATGGGGGTGTATTAGTGAACAAGACATGGGTAACTTACACATGTGTGATGGTATGGGGGTGTATTAGTGCCCAAGACATGGGTAACTTACACATGTGTGATGGTATGGGGGTGTATTAGTGCCCAAGAGCATGGTAACTTACACATGTGTGATGGTATGGGGGTGTATTAGTGAACAAGACATGGGTAACTTACACATGTGTGATGGTATGGGGTGTATTAGTGCCCAAAGCATGGGTAACTTACACATGTGTGATGGTATGGGGGTGTATTAGTGAACAAGACATGGGTAACTTACACATGTGTGATGGTATGGGGTGTATTAGTGAACAAGACATGGGTTAGTTACACATGTGTGATGGTATGGGGGTGTATTAGTGAACAAGACATGGGTAACTTACACATGTGTGATGGTATGGGGGTGTATTAGTGAACAAGACATGGGTAACTTACACATGTGTGATGGTATGGGGTGTATTAGTGCCCATGGCATGGGTAACTTACACATGTGTGATGGTATGGGGGTGTATTAGTGAACAAGACATGGGTAACTTACACATGTGTGATGGTATGGGGGTGTATTAGTGAACAAGACATGACTAACTTACACATGTGTGATGGTATGGGGGTGTATTAGTGAACAAGACATGGGTAACTTACACATGTGTGATGGTATGGGGGTGCATTAGTGCCCAAGGCATGGGTAACTTACACATGTGTGATGGTATGGGGGTGTATTAGTGCCCAAGACATGGGTAACTTACACATGTGTGATGGTATGGGGGTGTATTAGTGAACAAGACATGGGTAACTTACACATGTGTGATGGTATGGGGGTGTATTAGTGAACAAGACATGGGTAACTTACACATGTGTGATGGTATGGGGTGTATTAGTGAACAAGACATGGGTAACTTACACATGTGTGATGGTATGGGGGTGTATTAGTGCCCAAGGCATGGGTAACTTACACATGTGTGATGGTATGGGGGTGTATTAGTGAACAAGACATGGGTAACTTACACATGTGTGATGGTATGGGGGTGTATTAGTGCCCAAGACATGGGTAACTTACACATGTGTGATGGTATGGGGGTGTATTAGTGAACAAGACATGGGTAACTTACACATGTGTGATGGTATGGGGGTGTATTAGTGAACAAGACATGGGTAACTTACACATGTGTGATGGTATGGGGGTGTATTAGTGAACAAGACATGGGTAACTTACACATGTGTGATGGTATGGGGGTGTATTAGTGAACAAGACATGGGTAACTTACACATGTGTGATGGTATGGGGGTGTATTAGTGAACAAGACATGGGTAACTTACACATGTGTGATGGTATGGGGGTGTATTAGTGAACAAGACATGGGTAACTTACACATGTGTGATGGTATGGGGGTGTATTAGTGAACAAGGCATGACTAACTTACACATGTGTGATGGTATGGGGGTGTATTAGTGAACAAGGCATGGGTAACTTACACATGTGTGATGGTATGGGGGTGTATTAGTGAACAAGACATGGGTAACTTACACATGTGTGATGGTATGGGGGTGTATTAGTGAACAAGACATGGGTAACTTACACATGTGTGATGGTATGGGGGTGTATTAGTGAACAAGACATGGGTTAGTTACACATGTGTGATGGTATGGGGGTGTATTAGTGAACAAGACATGGGTAACTTACACATGTGTGATGGTATGGGGGTGTATTAGTGAACAAGACATGGGTAACTTACACATGTGTGATGGTATGGGGGTGCATTAGTGAACAAGACATGGGTAACTTACACATGTGTGATGGTATGGGGGTGTATTAGTGCCAAGACATGGGTAACTTACACATGTGTGATGGTATGGGGGTGTATTAGTGCCAAGACATGGGTAACTTACACATGTGTGATGGTATGGGGGTGTATTAGTGAACAAGACATGGGTAACTTACACATGTGTGATGGTATGGGGGTGTATTAGTGAACAAGGCATGGGTAACTTACACATGTGTGATGGTATGGGGGTGTATTAGTGAACAAGACATGACTAACTTACACATGTGTGATGGTATGGGGGTGTATTAGTGAACAAGACATGGGTAACTTACACATGTGTGATGGTATGGGGGTGTATTAGTGCCCAAGACATGGGTAACTTACACATGTGTGATGGTATGGGGGTGTATTAGTGAACAAGACATGGGTAACTTACACATGTGTGATGGTATGGGGGTGTATTAGTGAACAAGACATGGGTAACTTACACATGTGTGATGGTATGGGGTGTATTAGTGAACAAGACATGGGTAACTTACACATGTGTGATGGTATGGGGGTGTATTAGTGAACAAGACATGGGTAACTTACACATGTGTGATGGTATGGGGGTGTATTAGTGAACAAGACATGGGTAACTTACACATGTGTGATGGTATGGGGGTGTATTAGTGAACAAGACATGGGTAACTTACACATGTGTGATGGTATGGGGGTGTATTAGTGCCCAAGACATGGGTAACTTACACATGTGTGATGGTATGGGGGTGTATTAGTGCCCAAAGCATGGGTAACTTACACATGTGTGATGGTATGGGGTGTATTAGTGAACAAGACATGGGTAACTTACACATGTGTGATGGTATGGGGTGTATTAGTGCCCAAAGCATGGGTAACTTACACATGTGTGATGGTATGGGGGTGTATTAGTGAACAAGACAAGGGTAACTTACACATGTGTGATGGTATGGGGGTGTATTAGTGAACAAGACATGGGTTAGTTACACATGTGTGATGGTATGGGGGTGTATTAGTGAACAAGACATGGGTAACTTACACATGTGTGATGGTATGGGGGTGTATTAGTGAACAAGACATGGTAACTTACACATGTGTGATGGTATGGGGGTGTATTAGTGCCCAAGACATGGGTAACTTACACATGTGTGATGGTATGGGGGTGTATTAGTGAACAAGACATGGGTAACTTACACATGTGTGATGGTATGGGGGTGTATTAGTGAACAAGACATGGGTAACTTACACATGTGTGATGGTATGGGGGTGTATTAGTGAACAAGACATGGGTAACTTACACATGTGTGATGGTATGGGGGTGTATTAGTGAACAAGACATGGGTAACTTACACATGTGTGATGGTATGGGGGTGTATTAGTGAACAAGACATGGGTAACTTACACATGTGTGATGGTATGGGGGTGTATTAGTGAACAAGACATGGGTAACTTACACATGTGTGATGGTATGGGGGTGTATTAGTGAACAAGACATGGGTAACTTACACATGTGTGATGGTATGGGGGTGTATTAGTGAACAAGACATGGGTAACTTACACATGTGTGATGGTATGGGGGTGTATTAGTGCCCAAGACATGGGTAACTTACACATGTGTGATGGTATGGGGGTGTATTAGTGCCCAAAGCATGGGTAACTTACACATGTGTGATGGTATGGGGGTGTATTAGTGAACAAGACATGGGTAACTTACACATGTGTGATGGTATGGGGGTGTATTAGTGCCCAAGGCATGGGTAACTTACACATGTGTGATGGTATGGGGGTGTATTAGTGAACAAGACATGGGTAACTTACACATGTGTGATGGTATGGGGGTGTATTAGTGAACAAGACATGGGTAACTTACACATGTGTGATGGTATGGGGGTGTATTAGTGCCCAAGACATGGGTAACTTACACATGTGTGATGGTATGGGGGTGTATTAGTGCCCAAAGCATGGGTAACTTACACATGTGTGATGGTATGGGGGTGTATTAGTGAACAAGACATGGGTAACTTACACATGTGTGATGGTATGGGGGTGTATTAGTGCCCAAAGCATGGGTAACTTACACATGTGTGATGGTATGGGGGTGTATTAGTGAACAAGACATGGGTAACTTACACATGTGTGATGGTATGGGGGTGTATTAGTGAACAAGACATGGGTTAGTTACACATGTGTGATGGTATGGGGGTGTATTAGTGAACAAGACATGGGTAACTTACACATGTGTGATGGTATGGGGGTGTATTAGTGAACAAGACATGGGTAACTTACACATGTGTGATGGTATGGGGGTGTATTAGTGCCCAAGACATGGGTAACTTACACATGTGTGATGGTATGGGGGTGTATTAGTGAACAAGACATGGGTAACTTACACATGTGTGATGGTATGGGGGTGTATTAGTGAACAAGACATGGGTAACTTACACATGTGTGATGGTATGGGGGTGTATTAGTGAACAAGACATGGGTAACTTACACATGTGTGATGGTATGGGGGTGTATTAGTGAACAAGACATGGGTAACTTACACATGTGTGATGGTATGGGGGTGTATTAGTGAACAAGACATGGGTAACTTACACATGTGTGATGGTATGGGGGTGTATTAGTGAACAAGACATGGGTAACTTACACATGTGTGATGGTATGGGGGTGTATTAGTGAACAAGACATGGGTAACTTACACATGTGTGATGGTATGGGGGTGTATTAGTGAACAAGACATGGGTAACTTACACATGTGTGATGGTATGGGGGTGTATTAGTGCCCAAGACATGGGTAACTTACACATGTGTGATGGTATGGGGGTGTATTAGTGCCCAAAGCATGGGTAACTTACACATGTGTGATGGTATGGGGGTGTATTAGTGAACAAGACATGGGTAACTTACACATGTGTGATGGTATGGGGGTGTATTAGTGCCCAAAGCATGGGTAACTTACACATGTGTGATGGTATGGGGGTGTATTAGTGAACAAGACATGGGTAACTTACACATGTGTGATGGTATGGGGGTGTATTAGTGAACAAGACATGGGTTAGTTACACATGTGTGATGGTATGGGGGTGTATTAGTGAACAAGACATGGGTAACTTACACATGTGTGATGGTATGGGGGTGTATTAGTGAACAAGACATGGGTAACTTACACATGTGTGATGGTATGGGGGTGTATTAGTGCCCATGGCATGGGTAACTTACACATGTGTGATGGTATGGGGGTGTATTAGTGAACAAGACATGGGTAACTTACACATGTGTGATGGTATGGGGGTGTATTAGTGAACAAGACATGACTAACTTACACATGTGTGATGGTATGGGGGTGTATTAGTGAACAAGACATGGGTAACTTACACATGTGTGATGGTATGGGGGTGCATTAGTGCCCAAGGCATGGGTAACTTACACATGTGTGATGGTATGGGGGTGTATTAGTGCCCAAGACATGGGTAACTTACACATGTGTGATGGTATGGGGGTGTATTAGTGAACAAGACATGGGTAACTTACACATGTGTGATGGTATGGGGGTGTATTAGTGAACAAGACATGGGTAACTTACACATGTGTGATGGTATGGGGGTGTATTAGTGAACAAGACATGGGTAACTTACACATGTGTGATGGTATGGGGGTGTATTAGTGCCCAAGGCATGGGTAACTTACACATGTGTGATGGTATGGGGGTGTATTAGTGAACAAGACATGGGTAACTTACACATGTGTGATGGTATGGGGGTGTATTAGTGCCCAAGACATGGGTAACTTACACATGTGTGATGGTATGGGGGTGTATTAGTGAACAAGACATGGGTAACTTACACATGTGTGATGGTATGGGGGTGTATTAGTGAACAAGACATGGGTAACTTACACATGTGTGATGGTATGGGGGTGTATTAGTGAACAAGACATGGGTAACTTACACATGTGTGATGGTATGGGGGTGTATTAGTGAACAAGACATGGGTAACTTACACATGTGTGATGGTATGGGGGTGTATTAGTGAACAAGACATGGGTAACTTACACATGTGTGATGGTATGGGGGTGTATTAGTGAACAAGACATGGGTAACTTACACATGTGTGATGGTATGGGGGTGTATTAGTGAACAAGGCATGACTAACTTACACATGTGTGATGGTATGGGGGTGTATTAGTGAACAAGGCATGGGTAACTTACACATGTGTGATGGTATGGGGGTGTATTAGTGAACAAGACATGGGTAACTTACACATGTGTGATGGTATGGGGGTGTATTAGTGAACAAGACATGGGTAACTTACACATGTGTGATGGTATGGGGGTGTATTAGTGAACAAGACATGGGTTAGTTACACATGTGTGATGGTATGGGGGTGTATTAGTGAACAAGACATGGGTAACTTACACATGTGTGATGGTATGGGGGTGTATTAGTGAACAAGACATGGGTAACTTACACATGTGTGATGGTATGGGGGTGCATTAGTGAACAAGACATGGGTAACTTACACATGTGTGATGGTATGGGGGTGTATTAGTGCCCAAGACATGGGTAACTTACACATGTGTGATGGTATGGGGGTGTATTAGTGCCCAAGACATGGGTAACTTACACATGTGTGATGGTATGGGGGTGTATTAGTGAACAAGACATGGGTAACTTACACATGTGTGATGGTATGGGGGTGTATTAGTGAACAAGGCATGGGTAACTTACACATGTGTGATGGTATGGGGGTGTATTAGTGAACAAGACATGACTAACTTACACATGTGTGATGGTATGGGGGTGTATTAGTGAACAAGACATGGGTAACTTACACATGTGTGATGGTATGGGGGTGTATTAGTGCCCAAGACATGGGTAACTTACACATGTGTGATGGTATGGGGGTGTATTAGTGAACAAGACATGGGTAACTTACACATGTGTGATGGTATGGGGGTGTATTAGTGAACAAGACATGGGTAACTTACACATGTGTGATGGTATGGGGGTGTATTAGTGAACAAGACATGGGTAACTTACACATGTGTGATGGTATGGGGGTGTATTAGTGAACAAGACATGGGTAACTTACACATGTGTGATGGTATGGGGGTGTATTAGTGAACAAGACATGGGTAACTTACACATGTGTGATGGTATGGGGGTGTATTAGTGAACAAGACATGGGTAACTTACACATGTGTGATGGTATGGGGGTGTATTAGTGCCCAAGACATGGGTAACTTACACATGTGTGATGGTATGGGGGTGTATTAGTGCCCAAAGCATGGGTAACTTACACATGTGTGATGGTATGGGGGTGTATTAGTGAACAAGACATGGGTAACTTACACATGTGTGATGGTATGGGGGTGTATTAGTGCCCAAAGCATGGGTAACTTACACATGTGTGATGGTATGGGGGTGTATTAGTGAACAAGACAAGGGTAACTTACACATGTGTGATGGTATGGGGGTGTATTAGTGAACAAGACATGGGTTAGTTACACATGTGTGATGGTATGGGGGTGTATTAGTGAACAAGACATGGGTAACTTACACATGTGTGATGGTATGGGGGTGTATTAGTGAACAAGACATGGGTAACTTACACATGTGTGATGGTATGGGGGTGTATTAGTGCCCAAGACATGGGTAACTTACACATGTGTGATGGTATGGGGGTGTATTAGTGAACAAGACATGGGTAACTTACACATGTGTGATGGTATGGGGGTGTATTAGTGAACAAGACATGGGTAACTTACACATGTGTGATGGTATGGGGGTGTATTAGTGAACAAGACATGGGTAACTTACACATGTGTGATGGTATGGGGGTGTATTAGTGAACAAGACATGGGTAACTTACACATGTGTGATGGTATGGGGGTGTATTAGTGAACAAGACATGGGTAACTTACACATGTGTGATGGTATGGGGGTGTATTAGTGAACAAGACATGGGTAACTTACACATGTGTGATGGTATGGGGGTGTATTAGTGAACAAGACATGGGTAACTTACACATGTGTGATGGTATGGGGGTGTATTAGTGAACAAGACATGGGTAACTTACACATGTGTGATGGTATGGGGGTGTATTAGTGCCCAAGACATGGGTAACTTACACATGTGTGATGGTATGGGGGTGTATTAGTGCCCAAAGCATGGGTAACTTACACATGTGTGATGGTATGGGGGTGTATTAGTGAACAAGACATGGGTAACTTACACATGTGTGATGGTATGGGGGTGTATTAGTGAACAAGACATGGGTAACTTACACATGTGTGATGGTATGGGGGTGTATTAGTGCCCAAAGCATGGGTAACTTACACATGTGTGATGGTATGGGGGTGTATTAGTGAACAAGACATGGGTAACTTACACATGTGTGATGGTATGGGGGTGTATTAGTGAACAAGACATGGGTAACTTACACATGTGTGATGGTATGGGGGTGTATTAGTGAACAAGACATGGGTAACTTACACATGTGTGATGGTATGGGGGTGTATTAGTGCCCATGGCATGGGTAACTTACACATGTGTGATGGTATGGGGGTGTATTAGTGAACAAGACATGGGTAACTTACACATGTGTGATGGTATGGGGGTGTATTAGTGAACAAGACATGACTAACTTACACATGTGTGATGGTATGGGGGTGTATTAGTGAACAAGACATGGGTAACTTACACATGTGTGATGGTATGGGGGTGCATTAGTGCCCAAGGCATGGGTAACTTACACATGTGTGATGGTATGGGGGTGTATTAGTGCCCAAGACATGGGTAACTTACACATGTGTGATGGTATGGGGGTGTATTAGTGAACAAGACATGGGTAACTTACACATGTGTGATGGTATGGGGGTGTATTAGTGAACAAGACATGGGTAACTTACACATGTGTGATGGTATGGGGGTGTATTAGTGCCCAAGGCATGGGTAACTTACACATGTGTGATGGTATGGGGGTGTATTAGTGAACAAGGCATGGGTAACTTACACATGTGTGATGGTATGGGGGTGTATTAGTGAACAAGACATGGGTAACTTACACATGTGTGATGGTATGGGGGTGTATTAGTGCCCAAGGCATGGGTAACTTACACATGTGTGATGGTATGGGGGTGTATTAGTGAACAAGACATGGGTAACTTACACATGTGTGATGGTATGGGGGTGTATTAGTGCCCAAGACATGGGTAACTTACACATGTGTGATGGTATGGGGGTGTATTAGTGAACAAGACATGGGTAACTTACACATGTGTGATGGTATGGGGGTGTATTAGTGAACAAGACATGGGTAACTTACACATGTGTGATGGTATGGGGGTGTATTAGTGCCCAAGGCATGGGTAACTTACACATGTGTGATGGTATGGGGGTGTATTAGTGCCCAAGACATGGGTAACTTACACATGTGTGATGGTATGGGGGTGTATTAGTGCCCAAGACATGGGTAACTTACACATGTGTGATGGTATGGGGGTGTATTAGTGAACAAGACATGGGTAACTTACACATCTGTGAAGGCACCATTAATGCTGAAAGGTACATACAGCTTTTGGAACAACATATGTTGTCATCCAAGCAACGTTATCATGGACGCCCCTGCTTATTTCAGCACAACAATACCAAGCCACGTGTTACAACAGCGTGGCTTCCTAGTAAAAGAGTGCGGGTACTTTTCTGGGCCACCTGCAGTCCAGACCTGTCTCCCATGGAAAATGTGTGGTGCATTATGAAGCATAAAATAGCACAGCGGAGACCCCGGACTGTTGAAGGACTGAAGCTCTACATAAAACAAGAATGGGAAAGAATTCCACTTTCAAAGATTCAACAATGAGTTTCCTCAGTTCCCAAACCTTTATTGAGTGTTGTTAAAAGAAAAGGTGATGTAACACAGTGGTGAACATGCCCTTTCCCAACTACTTTGTCACGTGTTGCAGCCATGAAATTCTAAGTTAATTGTTATTTGCAAAAAATAATAGTTTGAACATGAAATATGTTGTCTTTGTAGCATATTCAACTGAATATGGCTTGAAAAGGATTTGCAAATCATTGTATTCTGTTTATATTTACATCTAACACCATTTCCCAACTCATATGGAAACGGGGTTTGTATATACACAAATGTGATGCATATATATATATATATATATATATATATACATACATGTATATATATATATATATATACACATAACATATAAATATACACGTAAACATATATACATTATATACATGTATTGCACATATACAACATACATATACATTCCTATACAAACATACATATATACATATGTAATATGTAAATTTATAATATATATGCATCTGTGTACAAACATACATGAATATATATATATGCATATGTACATACATACACACATACTATATGTATATAAATCTATGTATACAATACATATACACAAACATATACATATATACATATGTAAACATATATATGTATATATACACATATAGATATATATATATATATATATATATATATATATATATATATACAGTATGTTTATTATTAGAAACAAACTAGGTCTTGAAGATGTGTAAAAGTGCTAAACAGGAACTTGAATGAAAAACATGTACTTCAGACTTTATAAAAAATGTTCTTCAATCCATTTTTTTAACCATACGTTGCACTTTTTAAATCTACAAAAATTAAACAAGACTATAAAAAGAAATGTCAATAGAGGACTCCAATTTTAAAAACAGAATTAAAGTTTGTCCTCCATTCCTCCTGCCAGCCCACCCTCAAACTACACTTATTGATTGATTGATTGATTGATTAGAGTTTGTTACGTTCCGTCCCCAAAACCTTGTCCTGGCGGTGACGTCACTGTCGCGTAATGAAGAGTAACTTGAACAAGAGCAACGTAATTCTCTTCTGACCCTTAAGACACTGACCACCAACACCCAAAAGTCCAGTTAAGTGCGACTATGCAGTGTCATGCGGCCCCGGAAAGGACAAGCGGTAGTAAAACGGATGGCTGGATATGTTGAGTAGTACTTATGTCCACACATGTTGTACACCAGGGGTCACCAACACCAGGTCGCCCGTAAGGACCAGATGAGTCGCCCGCTGGCCTGTTCTAAAAATAGCTCAAATAGCAGCACTTACCAGTGAGCTGCCTCGATCTTTTAAATGTTATTTATTTACTAGCAAGCTGGTCTCGCTTTGCTGGACATTTTTAATTCTAAGAGAGACAAAACTCAAATAGAATTTGAAAATCCAAGAAAATATCTTAAAGACTTGGTCTTTGCTTCTTTAAATAAATTCATTTTTTTTTACTTTGCTTCTTAAAACTTTCAGAAAGACAATTTTAGAGACAAAATACAACTTAAAACACATGTACCTTTTTACCTCGTCTTTCCTGACAATTTAAATCAATGTTCAAGTAAATGTATTTTTTATTGTAAAATAATAAAAAATACATTTATTTTAATTCTTCATTGTAGCTTCGGTTTTTTCGACGAAAAATATTTGTGAAATATTTCTTCAAACTTATTATGATTAAAATTCAAAAAAATTATTCTGAAAAATCTAGAAAATATGTAAAATCAAATTAAAATCTTATTTCAACGTCCATCCATCCATCCATTTTCTACCGCTTATTCCCTTTTTTGGGGTCGCGTGGGGCGCTGGCGCCTATCTCAGCTACAATCGGGCGGAAGGCAGGGTACACCCTGGACAAGTCGCCACCTCATCGCAGGGCTATTTCAACGTCTTTTGAATTTTTTGTAAAATTTTTGTTCTGGAAAATCTAGAAGAAATAATGATTTGTCTTTGTTAGAAATATAGCTTGGTCCAATTTGTTATATATTCTATCTAACAAAGTGCAGATTGGATTTTAACACATTTAAAACATGTCATCAAAATTCCCAAAATTGATTTTAATGAGGAAAAATGACTAATGATGTTGCATAAATTCTGTTTTAAATTCTTTCAAACAGATTCGAATTAGCTAGTTTTTCTCTTCTTTTTTGGGGGGGTTGAATTTAGAATTTTAAAGAGTCGAAATTAAAGATAAACTATGTTTCAAAATTTAATTTTCATTTTTTCCCCGTTTTCTCCTCTTTTAAAGCCTTCAATTAAGTGTTTTTTTCAACATTTATTCTCTACAAAAAACCTTCTGTAAAAGGAAAAAAATGTACAACGGAATGACAGACAGAAATACCCATTATTATATATATATATTAGTGAATTATATTTATATAGCGCTTTTCTCTAGTGACTCAAAGCACTTTTACATAGTGAAAGCCAATATCTAAGTTCCATTTAAAGCAGTGTGGCTGGCACTGGGAGTGTCTTGCCCAAGGGCACAACGGCAGTGACTAGGATGGCGGAAGCGGGAATCGAACCTGCAACCCTCAAGTTGCTGGCACGGCCACGCTACCAACCAAACTATACCACTATAAGTATATATATATATATATATATATAGACTTACTTATTAAAGGTAAATTGAGCACATTGGCTATTTCTGGCCATTTATTGAAGTGTGTATCAAACTGGTAGCCCTTAGCATGATTCAGCACCCAAGAAGTAGCTCTTGCTTTCAAAAAGGTTGCAGACTCCTGGACTAAACTAACTCCACCAAGCACAACAAAACCCATGTGCGGCCACTCACCCGCTGGGTGGTGGTGGTATGGGTGTGGTGATGTTTGCGGGTGGTGGTGGTATTGGTGTGGTGATATTTGCGGGTGGTGGTGGTATGGGTGTGGTGATGTTTGCGGGTGGTGGTGGTATGGGTGTAGTGATATTTGCGGGTGGTGGTGGTATTGGTGTGGTGATATTTGCGGGTGGTGGTGGTATTGGTGTGGTGATATTTGCGGGTGGTGGTGGTATTGGTGTGGTGATATTTGCGGGTGTTGGTGGTATTGGTGTGGTGATATTTGCGGGTGGTGGTGGTATTGGTGTGGTGATATTTGCGGGTGGTGGTGGTATTGGTGTGGTGATATTTGCGGGTGGTGGTGGTATTGGTGTGGTGATATTTGCGGGTGGTGGTGGTATTGGTGTGGTGATATTTGCGGGTGGTGGTGGTATGGGTGTAGTGATGTTTGCGGGTGGTGGTGGTATTGGTGTGGTGATATTTGCGGGTGTTGGTGGTATTGGTGTGGTGATATTTGCGGGTGGTGGTGGTATTGGTGTGGTGATATTTGCGGGTGTTGGTGGTATGGGTGTAGTGATGTTTGCGGGTGGTGGTGGTATTGGTGTGGTGATATTTGCGGGTGGTGGTGGTATTGGTGTGGTGATATTTGCGGGTGGTGGTGGTATTGGTGTGGTGATATTTGCGGGTGGTGGTGGTATTGGTGTGGTGATATTTGCGGGTGTTGGTGGTATTGGTGTGGTGATATTTGCGGGTGGTGGTGGTATTGGTGTGGTGATATTTGCGGGTGGTGGTGGTATTGGTGTGGTGATATTTGCGGGTGGTGGTGGTATTGGTGTGGTGATATTTGCGGGTGGTGGTGGTATTGGTGTGGTGATATTTGCGGGTGGTGGTGGTATTGGTGTGGTGATATTTGCGGGTGGTGGTGGTATTGGTGTGGTGATATTTGCGGGTGGTGGTGGTATGGTCACCAGCCGGGTGATATTTGCGGGTGTTGTGGGTACTCACCAGCCGGGCGACGGAGCAGAGTGCGGGCATGAGTCCCGCAGACACGCGCTTAGGACGCCGCCCGGTGCGCGTCGGGCTCTCTTTAAAGTCTTTATGCTTTGTTGCGTCATGACACTTTTTATTGTCCTTCAAAGAGGATTTCTGCAAAGCAACAAAAATTAAAAAAAAAAAAAAAACCAACCTTCAACATTTTACTACCGATTGTCCCTGTCTTGTGCTCCTAAACAGAACGTCATGCTTTACATTGACGAGAAGAACTGTTAGTTTTGGTGGAGATTGCACGAGGGAAAGATGTTCAAATCCCAATATTGAGTCTTTAAGTGTGTTTGTTTGAAGTTGGAAGCATGAAAGTAGTCTTTGCCTGTGTGACGTCACACACGCTCGGGGCCAAAAAGGAGGGTTTTTTTTTTGGTTTGTTTGGTTTTGTTTGTTTTAGTGCGCCGGTGTCATTGAATGTGTTTGTCAGGAGATGGCAGCACAAGCAGCGACGTAGTCATTCAATGCAACTTGTAAGGTTTATGACAACAACCTCGCCTTGAAGGCACGACCGACTGCGGCGACTTTGAAGTCATGATGACGAAATGGCAGGAAATGCAATCAAGTCAAAGTCATTACTAGGCAAAATAATGGAGTGACTGTTCAAAAACTTTCTGTTTCATATTCTTTTTATTCATTATTAACTTGTTTGTTTACACACAACTAAACATATATATGTATGTATATATATATATATAGATATATGTATATGCATACATTTATATACACATATACATACATATATATATATACACATATATCTATGCATACATTTATATGTGTATATATACATACACATATATGTAAACATACATATATATGTACATACATACACAGATGCATATGTATATACAATTTAGATATAACATTCAGCACTCACATATAAATTCAAAACATAGATTTAAAATTCATATTTCAACATTCAGAGCTCACATTTAGATTCAACGTTTATATTAAGGTTTTTGATTTAGATTTAATATGCCGTCTTCATTTTCCTCACATTTACCTTTGAATGAAATGTGGATTGAGATCATTATTATTTTTCAAACATTTGTTTCTTGAATTTGCTGACGGGGTGGACATAAACACATCACAACACATATTGTCTTCCCCCAAATAAGTAAAGACACATATTGACATAAACAACTGACCCTCAACATTGTGCAGCAATCTAAATGTTAATTTTAAATGTTAAACCTTAAAATAACTGCACTTCTGCATGACCCCCAACATTGTGCAGCGATCTAAATGTTAAATCTAAATGTTAAACCTTAAGACAACTGCACTTCTGCATGAGCCCCAACATGGTGCAGCAATCTAAATGTTAAATCTAAATGTTTAACCTTAAGACAACTGCACTTCTGCATGAGCCCAACATGGTGCAGCAATCTAAATGTTAATTTTAAATGTTAAACCTTAAAATAACTGCACTTCTGCATGACCCCCAACATGGTGCAGCAATCTAAATGTTAAATCTAAATGTTAAACCTTAAAATAACTGCACTTCTGCATGACGCCCAACATGGTGCAGCAATCTAAATGTTAAATCTAAATGTTAAACCTTAAGACAACTGCACTTCTGCATGACCCCCAACATGGTGCAGCAATCTAAATGTTAAATCTAAATGTTTAACCTTAAGACAACTGCACTTCTGCATGAGCCCAACATGGTGCAGCAATCTAAATGTTAATTTTAAATGTTAAACCTTAAAATAACTGCACTTCTGCATGACCCCCAACATGGTGCAGCAATCTAAATGTTAAATCTAAATGTTAAACCTTAAAATAACTGCACTTCTGCATGACGCCCAACATGGTGCAGCAATCTAAATGTTAAATCTAAATGTTAAACCTTAAGATAACTGCACTTCTGCATGACGCCCAACATGGTGGAGCAATCTAAATGTTAAATCTAAATGTTAAACCTTAAGACAACTGCACTTCTGCATGACCCCCAACATGGTTCAGCAATCTAAATGTTTAATCTAAATGTTAAACCTTAAGACAACTGCACTTCTGCATGAGCCCAACATGGTGCAGCAATCTAAATGTTAATTTTAAATGTTAAACCTTAAAATAACTGCACTTCTGCATGACCTCCAACATGGTGCAGCAATCTAAATGTTAAATCTAAATGTTAAACCTTAAGATAACTGCACTTCTGCATGACGCCCAACATGGTGGAGCAATCTAAATGTTAAATCTAAATGTTAAACCTTAAGACAACTGCACTTCTGCATGACCCCCAACATGGTTCAGCAATCTAAATGTTTAATCTAAATGTTAAACCTTAAGACAACTGCACTTCTGCATGAGCCCAACATGGTGCAGCAATCTAAATGTTAATTTTAAATGTTAAACCTTAAAATAACTGCACTTCTGCATGACCTCCAACATGGTGCAGCAATCTAAATGTTAAATCTAAATGTTAAACCTTAAGATAACTGCACTTCTGCATGACGCCCAACATGGTGGAGCAATCTAAATGTTAAATCTAAATGTTAAACCTTAAGACAACTGCACTTCTGCATGACGCCCAACATGGTGGAGCAATATAAATGTTAAATCTAAATGTTAAAGCTTAAGACAACTGCACTTCTGCATGACCCCCAACATGGTACAGCAATCTAAATGTTAAATCTAAATGTTAAACCTTAAAATAACTGCACTTCTGCATGACGCCCAACATGGTGCAGCAATCTAAATGTTAAATCTAAATGTTAAACCTTAAGATAACTGCACTTCTGCATGACGCCCAACATGGTGGAGCAATCTAAATGTTAAATCTAAATGTTAAACCTTAAGACAACTGCACTTCTGCATGACCCCCAACATGGTTCAGCAATCTAAATGTTTAATCTAAATGTTAAACCTTAAGACAACTGCACTTCTGCATGAGCCCAACATGGTGCAGCAATCTAAATGTTAATTTTAAATGTTAAACCTTAAAATAACTGCACTTCTGCATGACCTCCAACATGGTGCAGCAATCTAAATGTTAAATCTAAATGTTAAACCTTAAGATAACTGCACTTCTGCATGACGCCCAACATGGTGGAGCAATCTAAATGTTAAATCTAAATGTTAAACCTTAAGACAACTGCACTTCTGCATGACCCCCAACATGGTACAGCAATCTAAATGTTAAACCTTAACTTGGTGTAGCAATACACAGAAGCAAACAACAGGCACAGGCTCAATAATGATCTACATTTCTACTAACTAAATGTTGTATTTAAATGTTAAATATATATATCTGAATGTTATATCAAAACCTAAATGTTAAATCTAAATCTAAATAATAAATCCAAGCCATAATTGGTAAATCTAAATCCAAATGTTAAATCTAAATGTTGAAACTAAACCTAAATATACAATTTAAAATCTATATCTTAAATTTAAATGTTGAAAGTAAACCTAAATCTTGAATCTATTTCTTAAATCTAAATATGAGTGCTAAATGTTATCTCTAAATCCTAAATCTTAAATCTAAACATACATGGTAATTCTAAATCTTAAATCTAAATGTCAGCGCTAAAAGCTAAATCTAAATCTTGAATCTAGATATGTGTGCTAAATATTAAATCTAAACCTAAATGTTAAATCAAAATTTTAAAACATAAGATAAATGTTAAATCTAAACCTAACTGTTAAATCTAAATGTTAAAACTAAAGATAAATGTTAATTTTAAATCTATATCTTAAATCCAAATATGAGTGCTTAATGTTATATCCAAATCCTAAATCTAAACATAAAGGGTAAATATAAATCCTAAATCTAAATGTGAGCACTAAAAGGTAAATCTAAATCTTGAATCTAAATATGTGTGCTAAATGTTAATTCTATACCTAAATGTTGAATCTAAATCTTAAATCTAAATGTTAAACCTTGCATAAACGTTAAATCTAAACCTAAATGTTAAATCTAAATCTTGATTCTCTATCTAAATGTTGAATTATTGAATTTAAAAATCTAAATGTTAAATCTAAACCTAGATGTTAAATATATCTCTTGAATCTGAATGTGAGCGATAAATGTTAAATGTAAAGCTAAGTGTTGAATCCAAATCTAAACTTAAAATGTTAAATCTACATCTAAATCTTCAATTTATAAATGTAAACTCTAAATGTGTGCACTAACTCTCTGGCCAAGTGTAAAGATGAATATTCATAGGATGACAATGTTCCACCAATCCGATGCCTCTCAGCTGCAAAGCCACGCCCACATCTCTGTCTGTCAGCGCATGACACTCCTCCTTCTTTCTACCTGCGATAGAATGAAATGTACAGATGATTAACATGTTCATATATGACACAATCATGAAGGAATGATGAGAGACATACAAATAGAAATAGGTGTTCATATGGGACACAATAATGAAGTAATGATGAAAGACATACAAATAGAAATAGGTGTTCATATGGGACACAATAATGAAGTAATGATGAAAGAAATACAAATAGAAATAGGTGTTCATATGTGACACAATAATGAAGTAATGATGAAAGACATACAAATAGAAATAGGTGTTCATATGGGACACAATAATGAAGTAATGATGAAAGACATACAAATAGAAATAGGTGTTCATATGGGACACAATAATGAAGTAATGATGAAAGAAATACAAATAGAAATAGGTGTTCATATGCGACACAATAATGAAGTAATGATGAAAGACAATACAAATACAAATAGGTGTTCATATGTGACACAATCATGAAAGACACACAAATAGAAATAGGTGTTCTTATGTGACACAATCATGAAAGACATACAAATAGAAATAGGTGTTCATATGTGACACAATCATGAAAGACACACAAATAGAAATAGGTGTTCATATGTGACACATTAAGGAAGTATTGATGAAAGACATACAAGTAGAAATTGGTGTCTGTTGTTCATATATGACACAATCATGAACGACATACAAACAGAGATAGGTGTTTCCAATGTGACACAATCATGTAAGACATACAAATAGAAACAGGTGTTCATATGTGACACAATCATGAAAGACACACAAATAGAAATAGGTGTTTGTATGTGACACATTAATGAAGTAATGATTAAAGACATACAAATAGAAATAGGTGTTTGTTGTTCATATAAGACAATCATGAAAGACATACAAATAGAAATAGGTGTTCATATTTGACACAATCATGAAAGACACACAAATAGAAATAGGTGTTCATATGTGACACAATCATGAAGTAATAATGAAAGACATACAATAGTAATAGGTGTTCATTGTTCATACGTGACACAATCATGAGACACAAAAATATAAATAGGTGTTCATATGTGGCATAATCATGTGAGGTATAAAAAATAAAAATAGGTGTTCATATGTGACACAAGCATGTAAGACATACTTATAGAAATAGGTGTTCATATGTGACACAATCATGAAAAACATTCAAATAGAAATAAGTGTTCATATGTGACACAATCATGTAAGACATACAAACAGAGATAGGTGTTCATATGTGACACAATCATGAAAGCCATACAACTGGAAATAAGTGTTCATATGTGACACAATCATGAAAGCCATACAACTGGAAATAAGTGTTCATATGTGACACAATCATGAAAGACATACAAATAGAAACAGGTGTTCATATGTGACACAATCATGTAAGACATACAAATAGAAATAGGAGTTCATACGTGATACATTCATGAAAGACATACAAATAGAAACAGGTGTTCATATGTGACACAATCATGTAAGACATACAAATAGAAATAGGAGTTCATACGTGATACATTCATGAAAGACACACAAATAGAAATAGTGTTCATATGTGACACATTAAGGAAGTAATAATGGAAGACATACAAATAGAAATAAGTGTTAATTGTTCATATGTGACACAATCATGAACGGCATACAAATAGAGATAGGTGTTCATATGTGACACAATCATGAACGACATACAAATAGAGATAGGTGTTCATATGTGACACAATCATGAAAGACAAATAGAAATAAGTGTTTGTATGTGACACAATCCCGACGTAATGATGAAAGACATACAAATAGGAATAGGTGTTCATTGTTCATATGTGACACAATCATGAAAAACACACA
>NC_084634.1:930580-1010580 GCF_033978795.1 Nerophis ophidion | reverse complement strand
CAGGGTCACAACTATGGTACCAGGGTCACAACTATGGTACCAGGGTCACAACTATGGTACCAGGGTCACAACTATGGTACCAGGCTAGTGACAGTCACAACTATGGTACCAGGGTCACAACTAGGGTACCAGGGTCACAACTAGGGTACCAGGGTCACAACTAGGGTACCAGGGTCACAACTATGGTACCAGGGTCACAACTATGGTACCAGGGTCACAACTAGGGTACCAGGGTCACAACTATGGTACCAGGGTCACAACTATGGTACCAGGGTCACAACTATGGTACCAGGGTCACAACTATGGTACCAGGCTAGTGACAGTCACAACTATGGTACCAGGGTCACAACTAGGGTACCAGGGTCACAACTAGGGTACCAGGGTCACAACTAGGGTACCAGGGTCACAACTAGGGTACCAGGGTCACAACTAGGGTACCAGGGTCACAACTATGGTACCAGGGTCACAACTAGGGTACCAGGGTCACAACTATGGTACCAGGGTCACAACTATGGTACCAGGGTCACAACTATGGTACCAGGGTCACAAATAGGGTACCAGGGTCACAACTAGGGTACCAGGGTCACAACTATGGTACCAGGGTCACAACTATGGTACCAGGGTCACAACTATGGTACCAGGGTCACAACTATGGTACCAGGGTCACAACTAGGGTACCAGGGTCACAACTATGGTACCAGGGTCACAACTAGGGTACCAGGGTCACAACTATGGTACCAGGCTAGCCCAAAGAGGTGCTCTCACTCGTCTTAAAGCCAAAAGTGATGTTTTGAAAAAGACTGTTCAGTATCGGCCAATCACTTCCTGGAATATCTGCTATCAGTCACCAGCAGAGTGGGCTTTAAGAATAGACTAAAAGGAGAAGTATTGCGTAAATAGATTATTCTAGATTGTACCTCATGTCTTGACTGTTTTTATTGACTATTGAGTATTTTATTGATTATGGGATAAGCAGCAGAAAATGGATGGATGATACTTTGTCTTTGCTACACTAATGTGTTTTAGGCCATTGGTTCTTTGTTTTATTTTTGCAAAAATGTATACACGATACCTATTTTTATATTGCTATTTTTATCTTTGGTATGAAAATTATTATGTAACAAAAGTTATTAGTAGTTTTTGGTTCTTTGTTGTTGATATTTTCGTATTATGACGATTTATTATTGGATCATGTTGTACTGCATTTTAATCTTTTGTTTTGTGGTTGTGTGATGTTTTTTGCCGGGACCGCGGGAAGAATAGTCTCCACTGCGCTGTAGACCAATGGGGATCCTTAATAAACTCAACTGAACTAAACTGCAAGGCATACTGGGTGATACAGGTTACACTGAAGGTTGTGATATAAACAACTTTAACACTCTTACTATTATGCACCACACTGTGAACCCACACCAAACAAGAATGACAATACATTTCAGTAACACAACAAATACCCAGAATCCTTTGCATCCATGACTCTTCCTGACTATATTTTACACCCCCGCGCCTCCAACCCCGCCCACCTCAACCGACCCCTGACATAGGAGGACCAACCTGGTGCTTCCAAAGCAGGAAGAGGAGGAACAGTGTGTAGATGTTGCTCTTCACCAGGAGGACTATGTAGGACATCTTGGCTGTGTGACACACACTCAGGTAGTCCTCTACACACACAGGGACTACATTAGTCACACACTCAGGTAGTCCTCTACACATACTTGGACTACATTAGTCACACCCTCAGGTAGACTTCTACACACACAGGGACTACATTAGTCTACACACAAACTCGGACTACATTAGTCTACACACACAGGGACTACATTAGTCCACAAAAACACGGACTACAATAGTCACGGTACAGGAGGCGGTGTATTTACCTCTAGTCATGGTGTCTTGTTGACCATGTGGGAGGTAAAAAGGTGATGGTTAGAAAACAAGAACTTTCGATGGATCCGACTTCGGAGCTGGTGCTGTCCTTACCCTGGATGCCGTAGACCGTGTCCGAATGAGAGCTGGTCTGGTTCCCGTCAAAGAAAGTGGCGGTGCACCTGAAGGCCCTGCCAGGTGTGAACCAGGTGTCCGCGTCCACGCTCAGCCTGCTGCTGGTCCCGTAGTGGGCGTGGTCTCGCTGGGACTCGGCGTCCGTGGCCACGCCACTGGTGACCACGCCGCCATCGATCTGCCACCACACACTCACGTGGTCGGGGAAGAAGCCAGTGACCACGCAGACCAGAGTCTTGGTCCTCTTGTCCTTGTTCCTGTGGTCGGGGTTCTCCTCAGGAGAAGGCGGAAGCAAAGTGACTGTGGGGGGCGTGACACCCTGGCCCGCCTCTGAGAAATACAAAGACCCAGTTCTAGTGCTCACATTACTACACCCAGTTCTAGTGCTCACATTACTACACCCAGTTCTAGTGCTCACATTACTACACCCAGTTCTAGTGCTCACATTACTACACCCAGTTCTAGTACTCACACTACTACACCCAGTTCTAGTGCTCACATTACTACACCCAGTTCTAGTGCTCACATTACTACACCCAGTTCTAGTGCTCACACTACTACACCCAGTTCTAGTGCTCACACTACTACACCCAGTTCTAGTGCTCACATTACTACACCCAGTTCTAGTGCTCACATTACTACACCCAGTACTAGTGCTCACATTACTACACCCAGTTCTAGTGCTCACATTACTACACCCAGTTCTAGTGCTCACACTACTACACCCAGTTCTAGTGCTCACACTACTACACCCAGTTCTAGTGCTCACATTACTACACCCAGTTCTAGTGCTCACATTACTACACCCAGTTCTAGTGCTCACACTACTACACCCAGTTCTAGTGCTCACATTACTACACCCAGTTCTAGTGCTCACATTACTACACCCAGTTCTAGTGCTCACACTACTACACCCAGTTCTAGTGCTCACATTACTACACCCAGTTCTAGTGCTCACATTACTACACCCAGTTCTAGTGCTCACACTACTACACCCAGTTCTAGTGCTCACATTACTACACCCAGTTCTAGTGCTCACATTACTACACCCAGTTCTAGTGCTCACATTACTACACCCAGTTCTAGTGCTCACACTACTACACCCAGTTCTAGTGCTCACATTACTACACCCAGTTCTAGTGCTCACATTACTACACCCAGTTCTAGTGCTCACATTACTACACCCAGTTCTAGTGCTCACACTACTACACCCAGTTCTAGTGCTCACATTACTACACCCAGTTCTAGTGCTCACATTACTACACCCAGTTCTAGTGCTCACACTACTACACCCAGTTCTAGTACTCACACTACTACACCCAGTTCTAGTGCTCACATTACTACACCCAGTTCTAGTGCTCACATTACTACACCCAGTTCTAGTGCTCACATTACTACACCCAGTTCTAGTGCTCACACTACTACACCCAGTTCTAGTGCTCACATTACTACACCCAGTTCTAGTGCTCACATTACTACACCCAGTTCTAGTGCTCACATTACTACACCCAGTTCTAGTGCTCACACTACTACACCCAGTTCTAGTACTCACACTACTACACCCAGTTCTAGTGCTCACATTACTACACCCAGTTCTAGTGCTCACATTACTACACCCAGTTCTAGTGCTCACACTACTACACCCAGTTCTAGTGCTCACATTACTACACCCAGTTCTAGTGCTCACATTACTACACCCAGTTCTAGTGCTCACACTACTACACCCAGTTCTAGTGCTCACATTACTACACCCAGTTCTAGTGCTCACATTACTACACCCAGTTCTAGTGCTCACACTACTACACCCAGTTCTAGTGCTCACATTACTACACCCAGTTCTAGTGCTCACATTACTACACCCAGTTCTAGTGCTCACATTACTACACCCAGTTCTAGTGCTCACACTACTACACCCAGTTCTAGTGCTCACATTACTACACCCAGTTCTAGTGCTCACATTACTACACCCAGTTCTAGTGCTCACATTACTACACCCAGTTCTAGTGCTCACACTACTACACCCAGTTCTAGTGCTCACATTACTACACCCAGTTCTAGTGCTCACATTACTACACCCAGTTCTAGTGCTCACACTACTACACCCAGTTCTAGTACTCACACTACTACACCCAGTTCTAGTGCTCACATTACTACACCCAGTTCTAGTGCTCACATTACTACACCCAGTTCTAGTGCTCACATTACTACACCCAGTTCTAGTGCTCACATTACTACACCCAGTTCTAGTACTCACACTACTACACCCAGCTCTAGTGCTCACATTACTACACCCAGTTCTAGTGCTCACATTACTACACCCAGTTCTAGTGCTCACACTACTACACCCAGTTCTAGTGCTCACATTACTACACCCAGTTCTAGTGCTCACACTACTACACCCAGTTCTAGTGCTCACACTACTAGACCCAGTTCTAGTGCTCACATTACTACACCCAGTTCTAGTGCTCACATTACTACACCCAGTTCTAGTGCTCACATTACTACACCCAGTTCTAGTGCTCACACTACTACACCCAGTTCTAGTGCTCACATTACTACACCCAGTTCTAGTGCTCACATTACTACACCCAGTTCTAGTGCTCACACTACTACACCCAGTTCTAGTGCTCACATTACTACACCCAGTTCTAGTGCTCACATTACTACACCCAGTTCTAGTGCTCACATTACTACACCCAGTTCTAGTGCTCACATTACTACACCCAGTTCTAGTGCTCACATTACTACACCCAGTTCTAGTGCTCACACTACTACACCCAGTTCTAGTGCTCACATTACTACACCCAGTTCTAGTGCTCACATTACTACACCCAGTTCTAGTGCTCACATTACTACACCCAGTTCTAGTGCTCACATTACTACACCCAGTTCTAGTGCTCAAATTACTACACCCACTTGTAGTGCTCACATTACTACACCCAGTTCTAGTGCTCACATTACTACACCCAGTCCTAGTGCTCACATTACTACACCCAGTTCTAGTGCTCACATTACTACACCCAGTTCTAGTGCTCACACTACTACACCCAGTTCTAGTGCTCACACTACTACACCCAGTTCTAGTGCTCACACTACTACACCCAGTTCTAGTGCTCACACTACTACACCCAGTTCTAGTGCTCACACTACTACACCCAGTTCTAGTGCTCACACTACTACACCCAGTTCTAGTGCTCACATTACTACACCCAGTTCTAGTGCTCACATTACTACACCCAGTTCTAGTGCTCACACTACTACACCCAGTTCTAGTGCTCACATTACTACACCCAGTTCTAGTGCTCACATTACTACACCCAGTTCTAGTGCTCACACTACTACACCCAGTTCTAGTGCTCACACTACTACACCCAGTTCTAGTGCTCACATTACTACACCCAGTTCTAGTGCTCACACTACTACACCCAGTTCTAGTGCTCACATTACTACACCCAGTTCTAGTGCTCACATTACTACACCCAGTTCTAGTGCTCACACTACTACACCCAGTTCTCAAACTCCTTGTACTAACAAAGACATGTGAAAGCACCACCTTCATTAGTCCTAAGTGGTCTATGACTACAATTGTCACAATGACATCACATTATAGAAAGAGGACTACTTACCGAGCACAATTAACTTTGTTCCTGCGTCAAAGTGAACCTCCGAAGAAGAAGTGGCTCTGGACCCACAATGAGAACACCTGGTTCTAAAACCACCTTTCACACCTCTGCAACCACAGGAGCCATGCTCACTGCAGCATGTCAGCTGGTACACACACACACACACACACACACACACACACACACACACACACACACACACACACACACACACACACACACACACGTACACTCACTCACACACACACATACATACATACATACATACATACATACATACATACATACATACATACATACATACATACATACATATATACATGCATACACATATACATATATACATACATACATACATACATACATACATACACACAAATAGTACATACATACATACATACGTACGTATATATATATATACATACATACGTACGTATATATATATACATACATACATATAGTACATACATACATACACACACAGACACACACACACACATACATACATACATACAAATAGTACATACATACATACGTATATATACATACATGCATACATACATACAAATAGTACATACATACATACATACATACATACGTACGTACGTACGCACATACATACATACATACACATACATACACACACACACACACACACATATATACATACATACACACACATACGTACACATACATACATATATACAAATAGTACATACATACATACATACATACATGTACATACATACATACATACGTAGGTACGTACGTACATACATACATACATACACACACATACATACGTACACATACATACATATATACATACACACACATACATACATACAAACACATACGTACACATACATACATATATACAAATAGTACATACATACATACATACAAATAGTACATACATACGTACGTACGTACATACATACATACACACACACATACATACACATACATACATACATACATACATACATATACATACATGCATACAAATAGTACATTCATACATACATACATACATACATACAAATAGTACATACATACATACAAATAGTACATACATACATACATACATACATACATACGTACGTATATATATACATACATACGTATATATACACATACATATGTATATTTACATACATACATACATACATACATACAAATAGTACATACATACATACACACACACACATACATACATACATAGGGTACATACATACGTATATATACATATATACATTCAAACATACAAATTGTACATACATACATACATAAATACATACATACATACGTATATATACATACATGCATATGTATATATACATACATGCATACATACATACATACATACATACATACATACATACATACATATATACATGCATACATGCATACACATATACATATATACATACATACATACATACATACATACATACAAATAGTACATACATACATACATACGTACGTATATATATATATATATATACATACATACGTACGTATATATATATACATACATACATATAGTACATACATACATACACACACAGACACACACACACACATACATACATACATACAAATAGTACATACATACATACGTATATATACATACATGCATACATACATACAAATAGTACATACATACATACATACATACATACATACAACATACATACAACATAAATACATACATACATACATACATACATACATACATACGTACGTACGTACGCACATACATACATACATACACATACATACACACACACACACACACACACACATATATACATACATACACACACATACGTACACATACATACATATATACAAATAGTACATACATACATACATACATACATATACATACATACAAATAGTACATACATACATACGTAGGTACGTACGTACATACATACATACATACACACACATACATACGTACACATACATACATACATACATACACACACATACATACATACAAACACATACGTACACATACATACATATATACAAATAGTACATACATACATACATACATACAAATAGTACATACATACGTACGTACGTACATACATACATACACACACACATACATACACATACATACATACATACATACATACATACATATACATACATGCATACAAATAGTACATTCATACATACATACATACATACATACAAATAGTACATACATACATACAAATAGTACATACATACATACATACGTATGTATATATATACATACATATGTATATATACACATACATACGTATATTTACATACATACATACATACATACATACAAATAGTACATACATACATACACACACACACACACATACATACATACATAGGGTACATACATACGTATATATACATATATACATTCAAACATACAAATTGTACATACATACATACATAAATACATACATACATACGTATATATACATACATGCATATGTATATATACATACATGCATACATACATACATACGTACGTACGTATGTACATACGTACATACATACACACACAAACACACACACACACAATCACATACATACATACATACAAACATACATACAAATAGTACTTACATTCATACATACGTACGTATATATACATACATACGTACATATATATGTACATACAAACGTATATTTACATACATACAAATAGTACATACATACATACATACATACACACACACACACACACACATACATACATACATACATACATAGGGTACATACATATGTATATATACATATATATATTCAAACATACAAATACTACATACATACATACATACATACATACGTATGTATACATACATGCATATGTATATATACATACATGCATACATACATACATACATACATACATACGTACGTACGTACGTACGTACACACACACACACACACACACACATACATACAAATAGTACTTACATTCATACATACGTACGTATATATACATACATACATACGTACATATACATACATACAAGCGTATAATTACATACATACAAATAGTACACACATACATACATACACACATACGCTCACACACACATACATGCATACATACATACATACAAATAGTACATACATACATACATACACACACACATACATACATACATACATATACATACATACATACATACATATGTATACATACATACATACATATGTATACATACATACATATATACATACATACATGCATATATACATATATACATTCAAACATACAAATAGTACATACATACATACATACATACATAGATACATAAATACACACACATACATACATAGGGTACATACACACATACGTATATATACATATATACATTCAAACATACATACATACATACAAATAGTACATACATACATACGTACGTATACATACATACATACATACATACATACAAATAGTACATACATACACACATACATACATATATACATACATAAATACATACATACATATGTGTGTTTTTACTTCCTGCAACAAATGTGTGTTTTTACTTCCTGCAACAAATGTGTGTTTTTACTTCCTGCAACCACTCTGTGTTCTTACTTCCTGCAACCAATGTGTGTTCTTACTTCCTGCAACAAATGTGTGTTCTTACTTCCTGCAACCAATGTGTGTTCTTACTTCCTGCAACAAATGTGTGTTCTTACTTCCTGCAACAAATGTGTGTTCTTACTTCCTGCAACAAATGTGTGTTCTTACTTCCTGCAACCAATGTGTTCTTACTTCCTGCAGCCAATGTGTGTTCTTACTTCCTGCAACAAATGTGTGTTCTTACTTCCTGCAACAAATGTGTGTTCTTACTTCCTGCAACAAATGTGTGTTCTTACTTCCTGCAACAAATGTGTGTTCTTACTTCCTGCAACAAATGTGTGTTCTTACTTCCTGCAACAAATGTTTGTTCTTACTTCCTGCAACAAATGTGTGTTCTTACTTCCTGCAACAAATGTGTGTTCTTACTTCCTGCAAGAAATGTGTGTTCTTACTTCCTGCAACAAATGTGTGTTCTTACTTCCTGCAACAAATGTGTGTTCTTACTTCCTGCAACAAATGTGTGTTCTTACTTCCTGCAACAAATGTGTGTTCTTACTTCCTGCAACAAATGTGTGTTCTTGCTTCCTGCAACAAATGTTTGTTCTTACTTCCTGCAACAAATGTGTGTTCTTATCTCCTGCAACAAATGTGTGTTCTTACTTCCTGCAACCACTGTGTGTTCTTACTTCTGGCAACAAATGTGTGTTCTTACTTCCTGCAACAAATGTGTGTTCTTACTTCCTGCAACAAATGTTTGTTCTTACTTCCTGCAACAAATGTGTGTTCTTACTTCCTGCAACAAATGTGTGTTCTTACTTCCTGCAGCCAATGTGTGTTCTTACTTCCTGCAACAAATGTGTGTTCTTACTTCCTGCAAAAAATGTGTGTTCTTACTTCCTGCAACAATTGTGTGTTTTTACTTCCTGCAACAAATGTGTGTTCTTACTTCCTGAAACAAATGTGTGTTCTTACTTCCTGCAACAAATGTGTGTTCTTACTTCCTGCAACAAATGTTTGTTCTTACTTCTGGCAACAAATGTGTGTTCTTACTTCCTGCAACAAATGTGTGTTCTTACTTCCTGCAAAAAATGTGTGTTCTTACTTCCTGCAAAAAATGTGTGTCCTTACTTCCTGCAACAAATGTGTGTTCTTACTTCCTGCAACAAATGTGTGTTCTTACTTCCTGCAACAAATGTGTGTTCTTACTTCTTGCAACAAATGTGTGTTCTTACTTCCTGCAACAAATGTGTGTTCTTACTTCCTGCAACAAATGTTTGTTCTTACTTCCTGCAACCAATGTGTGTTCTTACTTCCTGCAGCCAATGTGTGTTCTTACTTCCTGCAACAAATGTGTGTTCTTACTTCCTGCAACAAATGTGTGTTCTTACTTCCTGCAACAAATGTGTGTTCTTACTTCCTGCGACAAATGTGTGTTCTTACTTCCTGCAGCAAATGTGTGTTCTTACTTCCTGCAACCAATGTGTGTTTTTACTTCCTGCAACAAATGTGTGTTTTTACTGCCTGCAACCAATGTGTGTTCTTACTTCCTGCAACCAATGTGTGTTCTTACTTCCTGCAACAAATGTTTGTTCTTACTTCCTGCAACAAATGTGTGTTCTTACTTCCTGAAAGAAATGTGTGTTCTTACTTCCTGCAACAAATGTGTGTTCTTACTTCCTGCAACAAATGTGTGTTCTTACTTCCTGCAACAAATGTTTGTTCTTACTTCCTGCAACAAATGTGTGTTCTTACTTCCTGCAACAAATGTGTGTTCTTACTTCCTGCAACAAATGTTTGTTCTTACATCTGGCAACAAATGTGTGTTCTTACTTCCTGCAACAAATGTGTGTTCTTACTTCCTGCAACAAATGTGTGTTCTTACTTCCTGCAACAAATGTTTGTTCTTACTTCCTGCAACAAATGTGTGTTCTTACTTCTGGCAACAAATGTGTGTTCTTAATTCCTGCAACAAATGTTTGTTCTTACTTCTGGCAACAAATGTGTGTTCTTACTTCCTGCAACAAATGTGTGTTCTTACCTCCTGCAACAAATGTGTGTTCTTACTTCCTGCAACAAATGTTTGTTCTTACTTCTGGCAACTAGTAAGGACGCTTCTCGTTGCTGTGCCGCTTCGTGCTAACTGATTTCTCCCCACGCCTTTTGTGTGTCTCCTTACTTATTTTACCACACTCCTTTTTCTTGTTATTATTTCTTCTCTGCGTTGACGTGGTGCTTGCTAGCACAACTACATACGCTGTCCAGCTGGCTATGTACGAGGAAAACATGAACTCACACTTTACAGGAAACCCTTGCATTAAGCTCTCCAGTCCATTCCCTCGGCACCAGTAGATTCCTGATGTTTCACCCTTCCAGTGGTGTACACCTCCTCTGCTTTGGCTCCACTCACTCTCTGTGTTTTCTCTTCCTCCACTCATTTTGTGTGCGTCCTCACCTATTTTTCCACACTACTTTTTGAGCGCTGTATTTCTTCTCTGCGTCTCATCAAACGGCGTGCAAGGCTAGTCAAGTTGTGAGCGAGGGAGGCCAGCAAAGTCAAGTTGTGAGCGAGGGAGGCCAGCAAAGTCAAGTTGTGAGCGAGGGAGGCCAGCAAAGTGTGTCAGCGTGTGCTAGTTCCACAGAAGTACACACCTGCGTCCGCCACAGCGACTGTGAGAATGCTGAGCACTCCTCTCCGCGTGGCCTCTCTGCTGATGTTGAAGCGCGGGCCGTGCTGAGGCGTGTTGCCCACATAGCTGGAGCCAACCACGGTGATGGGGCGCCCGCCTCCGGCCTGGTGGTACCACAGCATCACGTCCAGCCTGGCATCGTCGTGACTGCAGCGGAAATCCACCCGAGACTCTTGGGCGACCACCTTGGGGGCGGGAGGCTGAAATCTGCCGGTCCCCACTAGACCTGCGGTGGAAACGGACACGTCAGAACTGGTCTAAAGTCAGCAGAAGATGTGGGCTTTCATTACGTGTCAGCAGGACCAGCAGCAGTCCAGCACGCATCCTCCGCTCCTTTCCTGACTCAAATAATGCTGCAGAAGTCACAGCCCTTTGGAAGAAGAATGGCCACTTGCTTCTAGGCTCAAAAATCTCAAGACAGATCCGGAATGAGGGACAAAGAAATAGCTGCTGGACCACGGGAGCGATAGAACCTCATGTGACGCCCAACGTGCTTAATATGATACATTACATCCCACAAGAACTCACCAAGCTTCACTTCACGCTTTCTTGTCTTACAAATGCACGCCATTCATTTTTGTCCTCAAAATTCTACGCAAATTACCCCGAAAATATACTTTTTCACATCTGCAAATTAATTAAAGTTTAAAAAAATCAAATGTGCGTAAGTATTCACAGCGCTTCACTTTCTCCACATTTTGTTGTGTTACTTCATTTTTGTCCTCAAAGTTCTACACAAATTACTGAGAAAATGTACTTTTTTACATTTGTAAATTGATTGAAGATAAAAAATTTAATGTACATAAGTTTTCAGAGTTCTCCACATTTTGTTGTTACAAATGAACTGATTTCATTTTTGTCCTCAAAATTCTACACAAATAACCCCATAATGACTATCTGAAAATGTTTTTATTTTCAAATTTATTAAAGATTAAAAAAAATAAAATCCATCACAAACGCTTAAGTTCATACAGCGCTTCACTTTGTCCACATTTTGTTGTTACAAATGGACTAAATTCATTTTTGTCTTTAAAATTCAACAAAAATTACCCCGAAAATTTTTTATTTTACATTTTTAAATTAATTAAAGATAAAAAATAAATAATCACATGTACATAAGTATCAACAGCGCTTTCCTTTTTCTACATTTTGCTGTGTTACAAAATGAACTAAATCGATTTTTGTCCTCAAAATTCTACACAAATTACCCCATGATGACAATGTTTTTTATTTATATTTTCATCATACTGAGCTTTGAACACATGTACACATTATTTCTTAGTTACTTTATTTTTAATATATTTACGTATATATATATATATATATATATATATATATATATATATATATTTACTTTACACATTGTCATTATGGGGTATTGTGTGTAGAATTTTGAGGACCAAAAATAATGCATTCCATTTTTGAACTAGGCTGTGATGTAAACAAAATGTGGCGCGCTGTGAATACTTTCCTGATGCACTTCCAAAATAAATATTCTTTTGCATCATTTCCACTAAACCTGATTTGACATCTGAGCTTCACACTTCAACTTTTTCATTTGTTCTAAGAACTTTCCCCCCCCCCCTTTTTTTTTTAATTACTGGTGTTATTGTTTGCAGCTGTCCTGAGGAAAAGTGTGAGAATCTTGATGACCTTTATTTTGAAGGCGTCACATTTGACGTAAGCGGACCAGACCGGGAGGTTGAGAAAGAAGAAGAAGAAAAACAACACAAAGGATTTTATATCGGCGTATAATTATAATAATAGTCATTGTAACTTGATCGCAGTAACAGTAGCAGAAATAATACAGGATTGGTCCATAAATATTACATGATAATAATAATTATAACAATATTAATAAACATTATCATCAGGACTATCACCACTGTTATACAATAACCATAATAAAATATATATGTAATAGTGTGATGTTGTTGCGCTATATTATGAACGAGACAGGGTGTTATGTTTTTTATTTTGAAGTATTGGTTTTATTTTGAAGAACTGGAAGTCCAGTGCAGGAAGTGACTGCTGTTTTTTCGGAGCTTTACCTCTTCCTCTTTTGGACTTTTGATGAGAAAGTAATAGTTCTACACTGCTAACGTTCATAATACTTCAAAAGTTAAAACGTTAATGTCGTAGGTATAAGTGATGTGTTGTTTGAACTATTTTTTCATGCACAATTTTGTTAATCAAGGTTTAGAGCGTCGACTGTTTGAAATGTTTGGTGGTATTTACGCAGGTATCAGTCCGCCAGAAAGTAGACACCTGTGTCGGTGTTTGCTGTTTCCAACACAGCTATGTGGATTTGTGCATTATTATTATTTATTTGTGATAACACGCTTTTGTGAATGTAATTTAAATTATTTTTATATGAATGAATGTTTATTTCCTCTTCTTTCGGACTTTTGATGAGGAGGTATCAGTCCGCCAGAAAGTAGTTTCCAACACAGGAAGTGGCCATTAAAAGATGTAACGATGTATTGTCTTTTATTAAAAAATATATATAAATACACAACGCAGAATAAGACTCATTATATATATACATGATGTAAATGTAACAATTCAGTGGTAGTGCTTATGTCCGTAAAATTAATGTGATATTTACTAAGTGTTAATATGAGTCTTTTGAATGCTTACACCAATGGTGTGGCTCCCTCTAGTGGTCATTGAATGTTTACACCAATGGTGTGGCTCCCTCTAGTGGTCATGGCGCACCGAGCACTTGGCTGTTATGTAATGGGCCCAAGTAGGCCTGGGCCTTAAGGCAACCCAAAACTAAAAAAAAAATCCTCACGATACTTTTTTTTAATGTAATTCAGTCACAATTATTAATTATTTTTTTTTTTTTAAAGATATAGTTTTTAACCTGCTGGTTTGAAAGCATCTGTAGTAAAAACTGCAACTTTATATCCAAATATTAAGGCCGTCCAAATGATATCTTATTTGTAACAATTATAAATCCATTTCAACAAATCAATTAAAAACAACATTTTTATATGTATATATTTATCTATGCATCTTCTTCCACTTCTCCGAGGTGAGGTCGCGGGGGCAGCAGCCCAAGCAGTATATAACTATATTTAGGGGGTATTCCCACATTTCTCACGTTCCAGCACCACACCCTACCTCCTCTCTTCCTCACCTTTCAGAACAACGTGTTGCAATAAAGTCCCGGATTATCAGTAATTACCATTAAATGAGTGAATGGGCAATGTACAAACTTCCAAAGTCAAAGTGGTATTTGCTCTTGTTGGTCAGCTGCTACCATGCTAATGTTGGCATGCTAACTTTTTAACATCCTTTTGCCCATATGTGAGCATGCTACATTTTAGCATGTTAAAATGAGCATGCTAACATTAGCAAAATGAAGGATTAGGTCCACAACGCAAGACTTCAAAGTTAAGGTGAAGCAAAAGAGAAAACAGCAATCTACTGCTAAAAGTTTCAATAAGAGACATGGTGATCTAGCATCCTCATTTCCACAAACAAGAACAAAGTAGACAATAATGTTCCCAGAAAAATGATCCTCCTCCTTTTTCTTCCCAGAAGTGAGTGAGAAGCACACTTCAGCAACTTTTCTCGGTGAAGACCATTTGTTAACGGGCCTGCAATTCCACACTTTTCTCTTTCGGCAAATACGAGACAAACCGGCCAATGAACCCCCACATATGTTATACCCTGGGAAAGGTCTCCTTCACGCCGATGGGGGTACTTTAAGTTAGGAACATTTCGTGTTACCATAGCGTTCAAATCCAGGCTCGGGATCTTTCTGTGTGGAGTTTGCATGTTCTCCCCTTGAACGCGTGGGTTCCCTCCGGGTACTCCGGCTTCCTCCCACCTCCAAAGACATGCACCTGGGGATAGGCCCCTCCCACCTCCAAAGACATGCACCTGGGGATAGGCCCCTCCCACCTCCAAAGACGTGCACCTGGGGATAGGCCCCTCCCACCTCCAAAGACATGCACCTGGGGATAGGCCCCTCCCACCTCCAAAGACATGCACCTGGGGATAGGCCCCTCCCACCTCCAAAGACATGCACCTGGGGATAGGCCCCTCCCACCTCCAAAGACATGCACCTGGGGATAGGCCCCTCCCACGTCCAAAGACATGCACCTGGGGATAGGCCCCTCCCACCTCCAAAGACATGCACCTGGGGATAGGTTGATTGGCAACACTAAATGGTCCCTAGTTTGTGAATGTTGTCTGTCTATCTGTGTTGGCCCTGCGATGAGGTAGCGACTTGTCCAGGGTGTACCCCGCCTTCCGCCCGATTGTAGCTGAGATAGGCGCCAGCGCCCCCGAAAGGGAATAAGCGGTAGGAAATGGATGGATGGATAGTGATGCTATTCACAAACAAAAGAAACATGGGCCAATTGAATGGGTACACACCTTTCGTCAAATACGAGACAAAGCGGCCAACAACCCCCCACATATGTTATACCCTCAGAAAGGTCTCCTTCGCGGCGATGGGGGTACTTTAAGTTAGGAACATTTTGTGTTACTATGGCGACGCTATTCCGAAAACTAACCACTATGGGCTGATTGAAAGGGTATGCACCTTTATAATGGCGAATATGTTATATGTTATATATATGAATAGGTTCTTCCCAGGTTGTCATAGTGGTTTGTGCAGCCCTTTGAGACACTTGTGATTTAGGGCTATATAAATAAACACTGATTGATTGATGTCTCTAATTACACAGCCATGCACCTTACAGTCATATAACTTGGAATGTGACACATGCTAACTGTTAGCATGCTAACAGTAAAGCGCAAACTTTTGAAGCTAATTTTGCCACTGTTTACCCTACAGTCATTTAACCTGGTATGTGACACTTGATAACTGTTAGCATGCTAACAGTAAAGTGCAAACTTTTGAAGCTAATTTTGCCACTGTTTACCCTACAGTCATTTAACCTGGTATGTGACACTTGATAACTGTTAGCATGCTAACAGTAAAGTGCAAACTTTTTAAGCTAATTTTGCCACGGTTTACCCTACAGTCATTTAACCTGGTATGTGACACTTGATAACTGTTAGCATGCTAACAGTAAAGTGCAAACTTTTTAAGCTAATTTTGCCACTGTTTACCCTACAGTCATTTAACCTGGTATGTGACACTTGATTACTGTTAGCATGCTAACAGTAAAGTGCAAACTTTTTAAGCTAATTTTGCCACTGTTTACCCTACAGTCATTTAACCTGGTATGTGACACTTGATAACTGTTAGCATGCTAACAGTAAAGTGCAAACTTTTGAAGCTAATTTTGCCACTGTTTACCCTACAGTCATTTAACCTGGTATGTGACACTTGATAACTGTTAGCATGCTAACAGTAAAGTGCAAACTTTTTAAGCTAATTTTGCCACTGTTTACCCTACAGTCATTTAACCTGGTATGTGACACTTGATAACTGTTAGCATGCTAACAGTAAAGTGCAAACTTTTTAAGCTAATTTTGCCACTGTTTACCCTACAGTCATTTAACCTGGTATGTGACACTTGATAACTGTTAATATGCTAACAGTAAAGTGCAAACTTTTTAAGCTAATTTTGCCACTGTTTACCCTACACTCATTTAACCTGGTATGTGACACTTGATAACTGTTAGCATGCTAACAGTAAAGTGCAAACTTTTGAAGCTAATTTTGCCACTGTTTACCCTACAGTCATTTAACCTGGTATGTGACACTTGATAACTGTTAGCATGCTAACAGTAAAGTGCAAACTTTTTAAGCTAATTTTGCCACTGTTTACCCTACAGTCATTTAACCTGGTATGTGACACTTGATAACTGTTAGCATGCTAACAGTAAAGTGCAAACTTTTTAAGCTAATTTTGCCACTGTTTACCCTACAGTCATTTAACCTGGTATGTGACACATGCTAACTGTTAGCATGCTAACAGTAAAGTGCAAACTTTTGAAGCTAATGTTGCCACTGTTTACCCTACAGTCATTTAACCTGGTATGTGACACTTGATAACTGTTAGCATGCTAACAGTAAAGTGCAAACTTTTGAAGCTAATTTTGCCACTGTTTACCCTACAGTCATTTAACCTGGTATGTGACACTTGATAACTGTTAGCATGCTAACATTAAAGTGCAAACTTTTTAAGCTAATTTTGCCACTGTTTACCCTACAGTCATTTAACCTGGTATGTGACACTTGATAACTGTTAGCATGCTAACATTAAAGTGCAAATTTTTTTCGTGTGTGCTAATTTTACACTATTTTCTCTAATTCCCCAGCCATACACCAGAGTCATATGACTTGGTTTGTGACACAAGCGAACTGTTAGCAGGCCAGCAAACTAACCCAATTATGGCAACGTTTCCAGCTAACATTACATTTTTTTTCCTCTACTTCCGCAGCCATACACTTTACGATAATATCCCTTGTTATATGAAACATGCTAACTTTAGCACACATGCTAAATGTTAGCATTTTAATGTGAGCATGCTAATGTTTTAGACTAACTCTGTAGCTCAATTCGTGCAGTTACACCTAAAACTGACGGCTTTTCCCAGCACGGCGACCCCCGGCCTTAGACGCAGGGCACAGATAGTAAGCCCATCAACATTTCCGCGGGAATATTCTAGTTTTAATAAATAAATAAATAAAACAAAGAAAAACAATCTGAAGTTATATTTTGAAGTTATCACTCTGGGAAAAGATTTTGGAGAGTTTGACACCACCGGTCTTGAGCAACAACAACAACAATAATAACAATTAAAGCTGCGAGCAGTGATGGACAGGACCGACTTTTGCTGGTGTTTCCTGACTTTACCCAGTCAACATATCTTTACCTGCACATTACCTACCTTCCCTGCATCCTGGGGTCACACTGGTGCTTCTTTCTTTCACCCATACATGCTGGTGCTTCCTGCCATCACCCAGTCAACATATCTTTACCCGCACATTACCTACCTTCTCTGTATCCTGTTGTCAAACTGGTGCCTCCTTCTTTCACCCAGTCAACATATCTTTACCCACACATTACCTACCTTCTCTGTATCCTGTTGTCAAACTGGTGCCTCCTTCTTTCACCCAGTCAACATATCTTTACCTGCACATTACCTACCTTCTCTGTATCCTGTTGTCAACCTGGTGCCTCCTTCTTTCACCCAGTCAACATATCTTTACCCACACATTACCTACCTTCTCTGTATCCTGTTGTCAAACTGGTGCCTCATTCTTTCACCCAGACAACATATCTTTACCCGCACATTACCTACCTTCTCTGCATTGTGTGGTCACGCTGGTGCTTCCTGCTTTTAAGCGGCCATCTTGAGACGGTAGCAGCATCAGCGCAGCAGTTCTTTGAAGGCGCGTAAAATCAAAACCGGAGCAGTTAGAAAAACTCTTTCATCAAATTTTAATCAGAAGGGTTCAATCTGTTTCCTGTGCGAGTTTGAAGCCGACACAACAAACGCGCTCAGAGGAGATAATGTTTGAAAAAAGGTGACGGGTTTTTACAAAACTATTGTTTTGAAGGGGTAATTGCTAACCTCCTGTTGACTTTTGCTGAAGAAGTTTAATTACTAAAACGTAGGTCTAAGTGAGACCTACATAGAAGTTTTTGTTTCATGTCTCTACGACATTCCTAACAAAAGTTACAAGCAGTTTTGTTTGTTTTCTTCCTAGGAGCAGTTTTGTCCGTGTTTTATTCCTAGGGGGCGCTAGAGCCCAATTTTGAGTTTTGGTGTTTGGTTTCTTGGTCCTGATGTGTGTGTCCAGTTTGGTGAGTTTTGAAGCATTTTAAAAAGGGCTCATATAACAGCTGAAAGAGGCAAACATGACATTTTTTAGGAAACTTTTGTTTTGAAGGGGTGTTTCCCAACTTCCTGTTGATTTTTGCTGAAGGAGGTCAGTGTATGAAATCTAGGTGTAAGTCAGACCTACATAGAGGTTTTGGTTTCATGTCACTATGACATTCCTAAAAGAATTTACAAGCAGTTGTGTCTGTGTTTTTTCCTAGGGGGTGCTAGAGTGCAATTTTGAGTTTTGGAGTTTTTTTTTTTATTAGTTGGCAATTTTTACCAGTCCTGATGTGTGTGTCCAGTTTGGTGAGTTTTGAAGCATGTTAAGGGGGTCAAATTACAGCTCAAAGAGGTGGCGGTATAATAATAAAGAATAATAAAACCTTAGAAATACAATCGGGTCCTCTGTCCCAAAGGGTCATCGGCCCCTAATAATAATAAAACCTTAGAAATACAATAGGATCCTATGTCCCAAAGGGTCATTCGGTCCCTAATAATAATAAAACCTTAGAAATACAATCGGGTCCTCTGTCCCAAAGGGTCATCGGCCCCTAATAATAATAAAACCTTAGAAATACAATAGGATCCTATGTCCCTTTGGCACATTCGGTCCCTAATAATAATAAAACCTTAGAAATACAATAGGATCCTATGTCCCTTTGGGACATTCGGTCCCTAATAATAATAAAACCTTAGAAATACAATCGGGTCCTCTGTCCCAAAGGGTCATCGGCCCCTAATAATAATAAAACCTTAGAAATACAATAGGATCCTATGTCCCTTTGGGACATTCGGTCCCTAATAATAATAAAACCTTAGAAATACATTCGGATCCTATGTCCCTTTGGGACATTCGGTCCCTAATAATAATAAAACCTTAGAAATACATTCGGATCCTATGTCCCAAAGGGACATTCGGTCCCTAATAATAATAAAACCTTAGAAATACATTCGGATCCTATGTCCCAAAGGGACATTCGGTCCCTAATAATAATAAAACCTTAGAAATACAATCGGGTCCCCTGTCCCTAATAATAAATTGTGTGTCTTTAATGAGTTCATCAGAATGTAATTTAGCAAAATGCTGCGATTGACATTTTACAGAACAGTACTTCTGCGCTAAAGTGAGCCTCGCATGTCCAAGGTCAAAAGCTAAGTTTTTTTTCTGTCTCAGTCAAATTGACTGCGTCCGTGACTATTTTATACGTATGTAGAGAATACTCAGACCAGTGGCCGACATCGTGGACTTGTTGACCGAGAGACGGAGTGAAGAGACTAGACGGACACATTTCTGGAAGGCAACAAAAGGGTTGGTTTTTAGTGGAAGGTGTTGAAACCGTTCTTAGTCTGCAAAGGAAGGCTCTCCGCCTCCCTGAACTTCTCCATGATCTCGTCGAAGGTGCGGCCCTTGGTCTCGGGGAGTCGGAACCAGGTGAGGGTGAAGCCGACCAGAGCCACCACCATGAAGATGAGGTAGGTGTATCCCCCGATCATTTGCTGTGTGGGGGAGACAACCTCACATTTCAATCGTGACAAAAGGGACCAATCCTCGGTTCTACAAACTACAAAAGCAGTGAAGTAGTCAGCTTGTGTGTATGCTACATAAAAAGAGAATACAACAGATCCTTTTCAACTTATATTCTATTGAATAGACTGCAAAGACAAGATATTTCATCTTCACGCTGACAAACTTTCTTCTTTTTTGCAAATATGATCTCATTTGGAATTTGATGTTTCAAAAAAGCTGGCACGAGTGGCAAAAAAGAGTGAGAAAGTTGAGGAATGCTCATCAAACGCTTATGTGGAACATCCCACAGGTGAACAGGCTAATTGGGAACAGGTGGGTGTCATGATTGGCCAAAAAAGCAGCTTCCATGAAATGCTCACTCGTTCACAAACAAGGACTGTGCGAGAGTCACCACTTTGTCAACAAATTGCTTAAGAACAACATTTCTCAACAAGGAATTGAGGGATTTCACCATCTACGCTCTGTAATATCATCAAAAGGTTGAGAGAATGTAGAGAAATCACTGCATGTAACCCACAATATTACGCACCTTCCATCCCTCAGACATCAAAAAGCCACATCTGTGTGTAACGGATATCACCACATGGGCTCAGGAAGACTTAAAGGGGAACATTATCAGCAGACCTATGTAAGTGTCAATATATAACTTGATGGTGCAGAAAAAAAGACTATGTATTTTTTTAACCGATTTCCGAACTCTAAATGGGTGAATTTTGGCGAATTAAACGCCTTTCTGTTTATCGGTCTGGAGGCGATGACGTCAGAATGTGACGTCGCCGAGGTAATACAGCCGCCATTTTCATTTTCAACACATTGTAAACATTGTGTCTTAGCTCTGTTATTTTCTGTTTTTTCGACTATTTTTTAGAACCTTGGAGACATCATGCCTGGTGGGTGTGTTGTCGGAGGGTGTAACAACACTAACAGGGAGGGATTCAAGTTGCACCACTGGCAAGAAATCTGCCGCCAGACCCCCATTGAATGTACCAAAGTGTCTCCACATTTGACCGGCGATGCTAAGACAGACATGGCACAGAGATGTATGGATAACCTGCAGATGCATTTGCAACCATTAAGTCAACCAAATCACAAAGGTGAGTTTTGTGGATGTTGTTGACTTGTGCTAATCAGACATATTTGGTCACGGCATGACTGCCAGCTAATCGATGCTAACATGCTACGCTAATCGATGCTAACATGCTACGCTAATCGATGCTAACATGCTATTTACGCTAGCTGTATGTACATTTGAAACTAGATAGCCACATTTAATGCGAAACAAACACTTACCAATCGACTGATTTAAGTTGCTCCAGTGTCACAAGATGCGAAAGTCCTGATGGTTTGGTCCGCACATTTTACCGGCGATGCTAATAAGGCAACCATGCTATGGGCCACTTCATTAGGTACACACATGCTATGGCCGAATAGCGTCAAGAGCTATTTACTCAATATCTTCAATTTCTTCTTCAATTTTGTTTTCGCTATCTGCCTCTATACTCCGACCATCTGTTTCAATACATGCGTAATCTTTTGAATCGCTTAAACCGCTGGAATCAGAGTCTGAATCCGAGCTAATGTCGCTATATCTTGCTGTGGTAACTGCCATGTTGTTTGTATTGGCAGCACTGTATGACGTCACAGGGAAATGGACAGTCACATCACAAATAGGGAAAATCAAGAACTTTAAAGCTTTTTTTAGGGATATTCCGGGAGGTGTAAAATTTTGAAAAAAACTTCAAAAATTAAAACAAGCCACTGGGAACTGATTTTTATTGTTTTTAACCCTTTTGAAATTGTGATAATGTTCCCCTTTAAAAAAAAAAACACTGTCAGTAACTACAGTTGGCCGCTACGTCTGTAAATGCAAGTTAAAACTCTACTATGCAAAGCCACAGCCATTTATCAACAACACCCAGGGCCCGAGATCATCTAAGATGGACCGGTGCACAGTGGAAAAGTGTTCTGTGGTCTGACAAGTCCACATTTCAAATTGTTTTTGGAAACTGTGGACCAATGAGGAAAAGAACCATCTAGGGTGAAAGTGTTCTAGTCAACATGTGTGATGGTATGGGGGTGTATTAGTGGCCAAAGCATGGCTAACTTACACATCTGTGAAGGCACCATTCATTCTGAATGGTCCATACACCTTTTGGAGCAATCAAAGCAACAGTATCATGGACGCCCCTGCTTATTTCAGCAAGACAATGCCAAGCCAGGAGTGTAGGTACTAGACTGGCCTGCCTGTAGTCCAGACATTGAAAATGTGTGCAGGCTAAAATATGAGGCAGAACAACTTAAGCTGTACATCAAGCAAGAATGGGAAAGAATTCCACTTCAAAAATGTGTCTCCTCAGTTCCCAAACCTGCACTGAGTGTTGTTGAAAGCAAAGGCCATGTAACACACTGGTAAAAATGCCTTTGTTAACATGTGTTGCTGCCATTACATTCTAACTTCATGATTATTTGCAAAAAAATAAGAAAGTTTGTCAGTGTGAAGATGAAATATCTTGTCTTTGCAGTCAATTCAATAGAATATAAGTTGAAAAGGATTTGTTGTATTCTCTTTTTATGTAGCATTTACACAAGCTGACTACTTCACTGCTTTGTAGTTTGTAGAACCAACGATTGAGTTTGTAAACTCTACTTCATGTCTAATGTACACTGGAATATTTGTAGGGCTTCATTTGTGGAGGGCCAAATGGGACAAGATGTAATAAATAAACAAAGTAACACATGGACTTCCAACGACACCGCTGTCATGGGCTGAGAGGTCTGATTGGCGCTTAGTGACTTGGAGGAGGGTGGCAGGAACCCCAGTTCCTGAGTGAAGCTTTAAATAATTACTTAAATGTGTCATTCATTTATTATAAAAATACATACGTGCATTAATTTATTCATTATAAAATGACAATCAATTAATATCTGATTTCATGATTAGATTATTTAGTTCACAATTTCATGATTGATTCAATGATTTAATTAGTCAAGTACATTTAAGTAAGTATTTAAGATGTATTTATTTATTTGCTTCATTTTGTCCCATCTGGCCATGAATTTGGTCATAAATGTCCATGGATTCACTTTGTTAAAGTCACATGTCAAAGTCAGTGGGCGGGGCTAACACAAATATAGCAACCAATCAGGTGTTAGGACCCGCCCACAGACTTTGATGGGTGCGTATGACAGACTATATCACTGCCAATGGGACAAAACAAATACATTTTTAAACCATTATTTAAATGTAGTTTTTCTTCCTAAATCATGAAATCAGTAATTAATTACATCATCAAATCAGGAAATTAAAAATTTCGCTTTTCTACCGTTTGTCCGAAATCAATTCAATTATTAGGTAAATGAGCCAACATTTAAATATAGTTTTACATGAAATAAATTCACCATGCCAGCAACTTGAGGGTTCGAGTCCAGCTTCCACTGTCTTAGTCCTTGGGCAAGACATTTCATCCACTTTGCTCCTGATGGATTTCACCATCAGTATGTGAATGTGTGTGTGAATGGGTGAACGTGGCACGAAGCGTTTCATTCCAGGTATAGTAAAGCGCTATACAAATACAGACAGGTGGTTCACATCCACAGGAACCACATGGGTTAGCCTACTCTATCCAGTATTTACAACCTCACTAGTGTTCACTTCACAGTCACAGATGGTTCATCTACTTATTGACATTATTTACACATGACTTTGTCTGTTTCAGTCACTATGTTATTTAGTCACTACAGTAATGTGTTCACATCCACAGGAACCACATGGGTTAGCCTACTCTATACAGTATTTACAACCTCACTAGTGTTCACTTCACAGTCACAGATGGTTCATCTACTTATTGACATTATTTACACATGACTTTGTCTGTTTCAGTCACTATGTTATTTAGTCACTACAGTAATGTGTTCACATCCACAGGAACCACATGGGTTAGCCTACTCTATACAGTATTTACAACCTCACTAGTGTTCACTTCACAGTCACAGATTGTTCATCTACTTATTGACATTATTTACACATGACTTTGTCTGTTTCAGTCACTATGTTATTTAGTCACTACAGTAATGTGTTCACATCCACAGGAACCACATGGGTTAGCCTACTCTATCCAGTATTTACAACCTCACTAGTGTTCACTTCACAGTCACAGATGGTTCATCTACTTATTGACATTATTTACACATGACTTTGTCTGTTTCAGTCACTATGTTATTTAGTCACTACAGTAATGTGTTCACATCCACAGGAACCACATGGGTTAGCCTACTCTATACAGTATTTACAACCTTACTAGTGTTCACTTCACAGCCACAGATGGTTCATCTACTTATTGACATTATTTACACATGACTTTGTCTGTTTCAGTCACTATGTTATTTAGTCACTACAATAATGTGTTCACATCCACAGGAACCACATGGGTTAGCCTACTTTATACAGTATTTACAACCTTACTAGTGTTCACTTCACAGCCACAGATGGTTCATCTACTTATTGACATTATTTACACATGACTTTGTCTGTTTCAGTCACTATGTTATTATTATACAACTTGTGTTCACATCCACAGGAACCACAAGGGCTAGCCTACTCTATACATGTATATATATTTAAATTCCAATGAATCAATGACATGTCATTCTTATTTCATTTTGTCCCATTTGAGCCTCCATACTGCTACACAGCCATAGCGATACGTGCCACAACAAAGAGGAGTAGAAACTCACCAAGACGGGAGGAAAGAGGAGCGCCAGGACAAACTTCCCTCCCCAGTTCAGCATGCTGGCGAAGGACATGGCGAGGGGTCTGCCGGGCTGATCGAACAGCTCGGCAGCGATGAACCAGGAGATCGGACCGGGACCCAGCTCATAGGCCGAGATCAGGCAGAACACCAGCAGGACCTGCAGGGTCCCCATCTCCGGGACCAGGTGCTGGACAGTTGATAGAACAAGTTTTTTTTAGGGGTGTAACAATTTGTTTTAACAACAAGTTTGTGGCTTCTGATACGATTCAGGGTGGATATTACAAACCCCGTTTCCATATGAGTTGGGCAATTGTGTTAGATGTAAATATAAACAGAATACAATGATTTGCAAATCCTTTTCAAGCCATATTCAGTTGAATATGCTACAAAGACAACATATTTCATGTTCAAACTCATAAACTTTATTTTTTGTGCAAATAATCATTAACTTTAGAATTTGTTTGATGCCAGCAATACGTGACAAAGAAGTTGGGAAAGGTGGCTATAAATACTGATAAAGTTGAGGAATGCTCATCAAACACTTATTTGGAACATCCCACAGGTGTGCAGGCTAATTGGGAACAGGTGGGTGCCATGATTGGCTATAAAAACAGCTTCCCAAATCTTTCACAAGAAAGGATGGGGCGAGGTACACCCCTTTGTCCACAACTGCGTGAGCAAATAGTCAAACAGTTTAAGAACAACCTTTCTCAAAGTGACATTGCAAGAATTTGAGGGATTTCAACATCTACGCTCCATAATATCATCAAAAGGTTCAGAGAATCTGGAGAAATCACTCCACGTAAGCGGCATTACCGGAAACCAACATTGAATTACTGTGACTTTCAGGCGGCACTGTATCAAAAACCGACATCAATCTTTAAAAGGATATCACCACATGGGCTCAGGAACACTTCAGAAAACCACTGTTACTAAACACAGTTGGTCGCTACATCTGTAAGTGCAAGTTAAAGCTCTACTATGCAAAGCGAAAGCCATTTATCAACAACATCCAGAAACGCTGCAGGCTTTTCTGGGCCCGAGATCATCTAAAATGGACTGATGCAAAGTGGAAAAGTGTTCTGTGGTCTGACGAGTCCACATTTCAAATTGTTTTTGGAAATATTCGACATCGTGTCCATGACATCGAACCATCCACACTGTTATCGACGCAAAGTTGAAAAGCCAGCACGTGTGATGGTATGGGGGTGCATTAGTGCCCAAGGCATGGGTAACTTACACATCTGTGAAGGCACCATTAATGCTGAAAGGTACATACAGCTTTTGGAACAACATATGCTGCCATCGAAGCGCCGTCTTTTTCATGGACGCCCCTGCTTATTTCAGCAAGACAATGCCAAGCCACATTCAGCACATGTTACAACAGCGTGGTTTGGTAAAAAAAGAGTGCAGGTACTTTCCTGGCCCGCCTGCAGTCCAGACCTGTCTTCCATGGAAAATGTGTGGCACATTATGAAGTGTAAAATAGGACAGCGGAGACCCCGGACTGTTGAAGGACTGAAGCTCTACATAAAACAAGAATGGGAAAGAATTCCACTTTCAAAGCTTCAACAATTAGTTTCCTCAGTTCCCAAACGTTTATTGAGTGTTTTGTTAAAAGAAAAGGTGATGTAACACAGTGGTGAACATGCCCTTTCCCAACTACTTTGGCACGTGTTGCAGCCATGAAATTCTAAGTTAATTATTATATGCAAAAAAAATAATAATTTGAGCGTCAAATATGTTGTCTTTGTAGCATATTCAACTGAATATGGCTTGAAAAGGATTCTGTATTCTGTTTATATTTACATGTAACACCATTGCCCAACTCATATGGAAACGGGGTTTGTAATAAAAAGACTAAAACGATGCCCCTCCTGTCTGTGCCGTCTCCTTCCCTCTGTACACACAACACTGTCCTTTCAAACCATTTTCCTCAGATGTTTGGGATATTGCTTGAAGAAGAAGTGAAAGTGAAAGGGTCTTACCACCACAGAATCCACCACAGTCAGGAGCACGTTGCACAAGGCGATGCACATGTAACCAGTCAGGAGCAAATTCCTTCTCCCGGCCTTTTCCATCAGGAAAAACTGAAGGTTTGGAGAAAAGGAGACACACCGGTGACTCCTCGACGGTTCATTGCAGAGTCGCAAGGAATAGACGTCAACTCACCGCCACCAAAGTGAAAAAGACGTTGACGGCCCCCACACCTAGAGTCAGGTACTTGGCCTCGTGGAACTGGGCTTGGAACATTGTGGTGGAATAATTGACGATCTGTAACGAAAGGCAAGAACATTCACTCGTCAAATATCGGAGCGATCTAAAATTGTACGATGCCAAACGTCTACATTCTTTGTTTGTTTGGATTCTTCATTGTATGAGCCTTTTTATATTCTTCTTTGTCAAAACCAATACAGTGTTTGGATTTTTTTTCAAGAAAAAACAAAAAACAGACACTGTATTATTAATGTCAACTAGTGACGTGCAAATCGATACTGACATTGATACTGCCGATACCACATCTTTCTGCTCCAACATCAAAATATCGAGACTGTTGATACTTTGGTTCGGGGTGGGGGGGGGGGGAGGGGGTGGGGGGGGTCGAGGCATTTTCCACCAAGGGCCGCATACTGCAAGGTCAAAGTATGCGGCATCCATTTGAATATTTTTTTCATTTAAAAAAAATTCTAAAAATAGATATTGTGTCAGCTTTGTATTGTAGGTGATTAAGTACATTATTATTCATTATTAGTTAGATCATTTCAGCTTTTTCTCATGACGTACCGATTTTTCTCGCTTGTTTCTTACAATTTGTCATGTCTTTGTGATCATGTTCTGTTTATTTATGTTCTGTTTTGTTTTTGACTCCATTAGTTCCTGTTTTTGCGCACCCTGCTTTGTTTTTGTCACCATGCCTACCAATCAGTTCACCTGTTATGTGTTCACGACTCACGCGCCTGATTCATTTGAACTCACGCACCTGTTTTCAAGCACCACAACACTATTTAAGCCTGTAGTTGCCAGACAGTCAGCCTGGCGACATCACCTTCTACTCACCCATGTTCTTTCTCGGTCACGGTAAGTGTTTTCGTTTTGGTTGTTCATAGGTCTGCCATTGTGCAAGTTTTTGTTTTATGTCCATAGTTTTGCCTTAGTGCAAGTTTTTATTTTCATAGCCAAGTTTTGTACCTGCATTGTGAGCGCCTTTCGTTTGTACCTTTTTTGAGTTATTAATTAAAAGATGCCCTTACCTTCACGGCGTGTCCATTCCAATCGCTTTGCAAAAACGGGAAAACAAACCCTACCATAGTCCACGCCTTGACACAATTTGTATGTTGTTTTCTTTCCCGCATGTAAGAATAGAGTAAAAATGTGTAACTGCATAAGCTAGTGTGTCAAAAATGTTAATGTTCAGTTACATATTCAACAGTGTTTATGATTGTTGCAATTTTCTAGATTAGTTCATAAGTTAGTATTATTATTATTTTTTTTAAGTAACTAATAACACTTTCTTTATATTTCAAGTATATTCTATTTTTATTTTGTGTCGAAACTTTTTGCGCCAAGGGCTGAAATATCAATTATGTGGGGGCCATCTTGGTTTTTTTAATTTTTATTTAACCCCCCCCCAGATATTATATACAAAGACAAAAGGTGACTAAGTGTATTGTTTTATTATTATTATTTATTTTTTAGGTGACTAAGTGAATTATTATTAATTATTTGTATACTTGCTCTTTTTCTTATAATTTTGCTGTTGTTTTTTTTTAGAAAGATATTTGAAAATACACACCTATAAAATTTTAGCAGACATGATAGGTTAATGTACACCAAGTATCAATATTGGTTGGTATCAGATCGGAAAGAAAATAAGTGGTATCACACCTTGCTAATGTTAACATTTCAACCTCTTCTCACTGCACTACACTTGCTTGCTATTACTTTTTACTTATGTTTTTTTAGCAATAGTATTTTTCTATTACCCCCGTAATTTGGCAAAAGTTCAAATACTCTATGCGCAATAATTCGGTTCAGGAAACTTTGCACAAAATCCTTGAAATTGCTACAATGCGAGTAGTTGAAGCCATATTTACTACTGTAAACACTGCAGTGCGTGCAACGTCACCAACGCATGCGGGTCAGCTTGCATTCACATCAGTAGTCGCTTTATTTTTGGTAATGTAAACGGCCACTAATTGGGGGTGTGAACGTAGCCTTCGTGTCACTTTTCCTTCACCAATGTACTCACCGAATTTTTCGTACTACAAGGCGCACTTAAAATCCTTTCATTTTCTCAAAGCTCAACAGTGTGCGGCATTATTCTGGTTTTGCTTACCGACCTCGAAGCTATTTTATTTGGTATGTGGTGTAATGATAAGTGTGACCAGTAGATGGCAGTCGCACATAAGAGATACATGTAGACTGCAACATGACTCAAGTAAACAACACCAACACTTTATATGTTCCATTGAGAATATAGAACATTACGCACGGCACTCAAGAATCTCTCAAAATGTTTTGAGTAAGACTTCGGTAAGCGACGAAGCCGCACTGCTTGATGGATTGTCGGCATTATTGTGGTGTGTGTATGAGGACCGCAAAATTGCGCCCAATAGCAGACATATTATCTGGTGTTTTGTTTCGCAATATTATGCAAAAGCAACTTTTTTTTACCTTCCGGTATCTGCTGATGTGCATTTGGGATCTGCATAAGTCCTGAAAATGTGTGCACATCCGCCTTTGTAGTCAGTGGAACGCCGTAGTAATAAGCTTCTTCCTTTTCTCTATCTCAGTGGTTCTTAACCTGGGTTCGATCAAACCCTAGGGGTTCGGTGAGTCGGCCTCAGGGGTTCGGCGGAGGTCGAGACACAACCAACTTTACGTGTAAATAAAAACTTCTCCCTATTGGCGTAATATGGATACCCCCAAAACGACGTTTTCCTCTAATTTTTGCCATCTGATTTGCAGGTTTTTAATTTGTTGTGGTTTATGCACAATTCATGCACAATAACCTCAAATCACTCCTTTCAATGCTCAAAAAGCAATGCAATAAATTAAGAAAGACAAACAACCTGACTAAATCCTTAAAAAAAAATTATATCAACGACAAAATATAGGAAAACACAAATAAGCCACGTGAGCGCTGGAAAATTCTCAACAAGCAGCTTCCTGGATGCAGCAAGAAACTTAAAAGCAGACTCACCAACATCAACATCAAGGAGGGTGACGCCCTCATTACAGACAAAATAGAGGTAGTAAGCAGACTTAACACCTTTTTCACCAGCATAGCCACAACTCTCGTTAACAAGATGTCCCATCTAGAGGCTAATCTTTACGGTGATAAAATGGCAACCAAGGTAATCAAAAAGGTCAACCAAAGAACGAGAGTCCTCTACAGAATCTCCTCTATAGTCAACAAAAGCACCTTGAGGATTCTAGCGGGAACTCTCATTCAACCCTTTTTCGATTACACTTGCACCTCCTGGTACCCCAGCACCTCCAAAACCCTCAAATCTAGATCACACCTCACTCCAACCCACTTCTCCAAAGTGGGCTGGCTCAGGGTGGAGGACAGAGTCAAACAACTTGCACTGAGCCTAGTCTATAAAATCCGCTACACCTCCCTGATACCCAAGTACATGTCAAACTACTTCCTTAACGTAAATGACCGCCATAACCACAACACCAGGGGGAGCTCCACAAACCACGTTAAACCCAGATTCCCATCTAACAAAGGTCTTAACTCATTCTCTTTCTATGCCACATCAATGTGGAATACACTCCCAACAGGTGTAAAAGTAAGTGCATCTCTATATTCCTTCAAAACAACACCTCCAGTCAACTTCAACACTTTACTAATACCCTCCTCCATTCACATCCCATCTCCCCGGATTATAAATAACCTAGTGTAAATAATCAAATGTACTTCTAATGTATTTACTTGCTCTTATGCTATGTGAACTGACTATGTTCTCTGCTGGCTGTACATATCCTACTAAATAAGACCTACACTGTTTCAATGTCCATTTCTCTGTTGATGCAATTGTTGATGACTGAAGTACTGATATCAACCAAAGCTCCTCATCCCACCTCCAGAATTGTAAATAATTCAATGTATATACTATGATGATTAACCTGTGTGATGACTGTATTATGTTGATAGTACCGTATATATTTGTACCATGAATTGATTAACGTGGACCCCGACTTAAACAAGTTGAAAAACTTATTGGGGTGTTACCATTTAGTGGTCAATTGTACGGAATATGTACTGAACTGTGCAATCTACTAATAAAAGTATCAATCAATCAATCAATATATTGTGTCTAACCTGGGCTGCTGAGATTACCCCCTTCCTTTAGCGGCAGCCCCAGCGATGTAAACAGAGACCTCCCAAACATATAGAGGAGCATGTGGGCAGGATTTTAGAGGGCAGCTTGTTTCTGGAACTAAAGCACAGCCCAAACGTCTCTGCTCATTGAACAAAATTTAACTCTGTCTCTGCATGATTCCTTGCTTCTTGTCTGTTTAATAGATGCCGACAGTGTTTGAACCTGACACTGGTACAGTTTCCCATTAATGTGCTGTGGTACAAAACATGCATCAAATTAAATAGACAACATTTTTGATGTTTTCAATGTTAGGATGAGTTAATTCTAGATAAATATGATAAAAGTGAGCACGCACCGCGTTGAACCCGGACAGCTGGCTGCTCAAGGTGACGATGAGGACAATGATGATGGGCAGCCTGTAACTTCTCTTCTTGATGAAGTCGTAGACGGAGACACGGTGCTGGATGTGCGCAGCTTCTGCTTTCATCTCCTCCAGCTCGGCCAGCACCCGCTCAGGGTTCCCCCTCAGCTTCAGTAGCGCTGTTGGGGATTAAGAGGGAGTTCAGACGCAAACTTTGTTAAAAAGGTGCAAGTGTCCCACCAGCCTCCGCCTTGCTGTCCTCTCCCTGGTTGAGGAGCAGAAACCGAGGACTCTCGGGGCAAAAAGGCAGGATGAGGAACTGTGCCAGTGCTGGGATCAAAGACAGGGACAACATCATGTCCCAGAGGTCCTTCGTCCCCATCATTGTCTCCAGACCGGCCACCTGCAGGAACCAAACACACCTTTGTAGGACTACATTCCAGTCTTGGAAGGGTTCTGTCTGGCCTCACCATGCCCAGCAGGATCCCTGAAGCGTAGGCCACCTGGTTGAGTGTTGCAAAAGCCCCTCTCAGGGCAGTGGGGGACACTTCCTGGATATAGAGTGGATTGAGACTCATCACCAGGCCGCAGAACAGACCAAACAACAGTCTTCCCAGGATGAGAGCCTCAAATGATTCGATGACTTTGGAGATGACCATCAGGCACGCTCCCACCACGGACAGACTGTTGACTATCAGGATGGAGTTACGCCTGGACGGGAAGACGGCGGACATTTTACAGACCAAGAACCGGTCTCCTTCCCGAAGTCTGTTTTCACCTTCCAAATGAGTCTGCCAGATATTTGACTCCCAGCGAGCCCAACAGGGCTCCGAAGTCCTTGATGCTGACCGACAGCGACCACAGGAGGGTCAGGCTGTGCTCTGAAATGGTTTGGTTGTGTCGGTCTGTCCAGGTTTCATTGAAGAAGGCCTCAATGATCTGAAACACACAAACAAACAGTTGGAAGTGGAAGTGTGCATCCCATCAGGTGAGAATCTTCCGCTTTGTCAAGATGTCCATTAATCCTTCATTCAATACTACATAAAGCAGGGGTCTCAAACTCAATTTACCTGGACAAAGAGTCTGGGCCACAAGAAAAGATTTCTTAAAAAGATGTTGCATACTCCTCAGCATGTCTAGTTGTATAATGACGTTTCAAATTGTATCTTTTGTGCACTGCATTGTTCTCTGTGCAAAAAAGACAAGTCTGGCGGGGTGTCCCTGTGCTCAACAAAGAAATATTGCATCTCCCACTTTTTCCTGGAATTGTCCTTGCTCATCACAAGCCTCTCTCTTCACCTGCAGGCTCTAAAAAAGACATGTTTGGGGTTGTGGGATATATTTGTATTAAGCAGACGCATGGAGAATAATATTTCCGCAATGCGTGTCGTTGCTTTTCCTCCCTACAACGACGCGGCGGTCGGTGGATAATAGCCGGGAAAGTACCGGGATAGCGAGTGCAAAAAAGTGTTTTCCGGCGTCATAGAAGCGTATGTAGTAATCATCGTGTGAGGCAATGCAACGTAACCAATAAAAAAAAACTAATAACGGTTTGAATTGGTCCAGGTTATCGGAGAGCGGCATTACTGACGGACATGTGTCAGGGTGTGACTGCAGCCAAGAAAACCCTCGTCTCCACGCCTCCGTCGCTTTCACTCATTTGCCGCTTTTCCACTAACGCAGGGGTAGGCAACCCAGAACGTTGAAAGAGCCATTTTGAAGCCAAATAACAACGCTGTCAAGCGCCATTTATATAAAACTTGCGGGCCGCACTAACATGAACTTTCATATTAAAGTAGGGGCCGCAAAATAACGTCCGGCGGGCCGCAATTGGCCCACGTGTCAGAGACCCCTGACGTAAAGTGACGGAAAACAGACACGCTAAAAAAAGTGTTAAGTAAATCATATACAATGTTGGCGTTAACGCTACTTTTGTGTCTTTTCGCTAGGGTTGTAAAATTCAGGGAATGGTCAAAGTTTCACCCCGGTAAACTTTAAATTGAACTGATATGTTCAATTTAAAGTGGGAGGGAAAAAATGCATTTTTTTTGGTCGAAGATGACCAAAGAGTTAAGGGAACATATCACATTGTTTGCCTGCTGTAGGCCTTGTCTCAGCATTTATGGAGATGCCTGGAACATGTCAGGATCGGAGTGAGCACACAGGGCGTCTGTTTGTTCACTTTTGCCTTAATGCTGTGAGATATTTGTTTGCCATTTGTTTGTCCTCCACATGACTGATCCAGTTTTCCTCAGGCTGAACTAATTAGCGGATATACTGTAAAACTATAAAAACTGTCACTCTTTGATGCTTCTCCACACCTAAAAATTACTCAAATCTATCATTTGCCTTGCCTGTTTTCTCCTCCTTCCTCTAATCGAGTGTTTTAACCTACCGCTTCCTACACATCGAAACATCAAACCTGGACTTCTTCCAGGTATCCCCCAATCAGCTAATAAATAAATAAATTGAATTCTATTTTATTTTGTGAGGGACTATGCTGAACTAGATCAGTGTTGCGGTTAATATATGCTCATTTTATTTCTTTCTTGATGTATTTATTAGACAGGAACAGTACAATGGAACATTGCTGCTCACAGGTAAGACATGTCAAAGTACAGAAGACTTCGAGCCACTGGCTCATTTGCAACGCTAGTCCCTGGTTAGGCTTTTAAAGAAAAGTTGAGGGAAGTGTAAAACAAAACAAAAGGATTACGACAAGTACAAAATAAAAAAACATTTAAATATGGGACCCCATTTGTGCATACTACACCCAGTTCTAGTGCTCACACTACTACACCCAGTTCTAGTGCTCAGGTTACTACACCCAGTTCTAGTGCTCAGGTTACTACACCCAGTTCTAGTGCTCAGGTTACTACACCCAGTTCTAGTGCTCAGGTTACTACACCCAGTTCTAGTGCTCACACTACTACTACACCAAGTTCTAGTGCTCACACTACTACTACACCAAGTTCTAGTGCTCACACTACTACACCCAGTTCTAGTGCTCACACTACTACTACACCCAGTTCTAGTGCTCACACTACTACTACACCAAGTTCTAGTGCTCACACTACTACACCCAGTTCTAGTGCTCACACTACTACACCCAGTTCTAGTGCTCACACTACTACACCCAGTTCTAGTGCTCACATTACTACACCCAGTTCTAGTGCTCACATTACTACACCCAGTTCTAGTGCTCACATTACTACACCCAGTTCTAGTGCTCACACTACTACTACACCCAGTTCTAGTGCTCACACTACTACTACACCCAGTTCTAGTGCTGACATTACTACACCCAGTTCTAGTGCTGACATTACTACACCCAGTTCTAGCGCTCACACTACTACACCCAGTTCTAGTGCTCACATTACTACACCCAGTTCTAGTGCTCACATTACTACACCCAGTTCTAGTGCTCACATTACTACACCCAGTTCTAGTGCTCACATTACTACACCCAGTTCTAGTGCTCACATTACTACACCCAGTTCTAGTGCTCACATAACTACACCCAGTTCTAGTGCTCACACTACTACACCCAGTTCGAGTGCTCACATTACTACACCCAGTTCGAGTGCTCACATTACTACACCCAGTTCGAGTGCTCACATTACTACACCCAGTTCTAGTGCTCACATTACTACACCCAGTTCTAGTGCTCACATTACTACACCCAGTTCTAGTGCTGACATCACTAGACCCAGTTCTAGTGCTCACACTACTACACCCAGTTCTAGTGCTCACACTACTACACCCAGTTCTAGTGCTCACATTACTACACCCAGTTCTAGTGCTCACATTACTACACCCAGTTCTAGTGCTCACATTACTACACCCAGTTCTAGTGCTCACACTACTACACCCAGTTCTAGTGCTCACACTACTACACCCAGTTCTAGTGCTCACACTACTACACCCAGTTCTAGTGCTCACACTACTACACCCAGTTCTAGTGCTCACATTACTACACCCAGTTCTAGTGCTCACATTACTACACCCAGTTCTAGTGCTCACAGTACTACACCCAGTTCTAGTGCTCACAGTACTACACCCAGTTCTAGTGCTCACACTACTACACCCAGTTCTAGTGCTGACATCACTAGACCCAGTTCTAGTGCTCACATTACTACACCCAGTTCTAGTGCTCACACTACTACACCCAGTTCTAGTGCTCACACTACTACACCCAGTTCTAGTGCTCACACTACTACACCCAGTTCTAGTGCTCACACTACTACACCCAGTTCTAGTGCTCACATTACTACACCCAGTTCTAGTGCTCACATTACTACACCCAGTTCTAGTGCTCACAGTACTACACCCAGTTCTAGTGCTCACAGTACTACACCCAGTTCTAGTGCTCACAGTACTACACCCAGTTCTAGTGCTGACATCACTAGACCCAGTTCTAGTGCTCACACTACTACACCCAGTTCTAGTGCTCACATTACTACACCCAGTTCTAGTGCTCACATTACTACACCCAGTTCTAGTGCTCACATAACTACACCCAGTTCTAGTGCTCACACTACTACACCCAGTTCTAGTGCTCACACTACTACACCCAGTTCGAGTGCTCACATTACTACACCCAGTTCGAGTGCTCACATTACTACACCCAGTTCTAGTGCTCACATTACTACACCCAGTTCTAGTGCTGACATCACTAGACCCAGTTCTAGTGCTCACACTACTACACCCAGTTCTAGTGCTCACACTACTACACCCAGTTCTAGTGCTCACATTACTACACCCAGTTCTAGTGCTCACATTACTACACCCAGTTCTAGTGCTCACATTACTACACCCAGTTCTAGTGCTCACATTACTACACCCAGTCTAGTGCTCACAGTACTACACCCAGTTCTAGTGCTCACACTACTACACCCAGTTCTAGTGCTCACACTACTACACCCAGTTCTAGTGCTCACACTACTACACCCAGTTCTAGTGCTCACATTACTACACCCAGTTCTAGTGCTCACATTACTACACCCAGTTCTAGTGCTCACAGTACTACACCCAGTTCTAGTGCTCACACTACTACACCCAGTTCTAGTGCTGACATCACTAGACCCAGTTCTAGTGCTCACATTACTACACCCAGTTCTAGTGCTCACATTACTACACCCAGTTCTAGTGCTCACACTACTACACCCAGTTCTAGTGCTCACACTACTACACCCAGTTCTAGTGCTCACACTACTACACCCAGTTCTAGTGCTCACACTACTACACCCAGTTCTAGTGCTCACATTACTACACCCAGTTCTAGTGCTCACATTACTACACCCAGTTCTAGTGCTCACAGTACTACACCCAGTTCTAGTGCTCACACTACTACACCCAGTTCTAGTGCTGACATCACTAGACCCAGTTCTAGTGCTCACACTACTACACCCAGTTCTAGTGCTCACATTACTACACCCAGTTCTAGTGCTCACATTACTACACCCAGTTCTAGTGCTCACATTACTACACCCAGTTCTAGTGCTCACACTACTACACCCAGTTCTAGTGCTCACATTACTACACCCAGTTCTAGTGCTCACATTACTACACCCAGTTCTAGTGCTCACATTACTACACCCAGTTCTAGTGCTCACATTACTACACCCAGTTCTAGTGCTCACACTACTACACCCAGTTCTAGTGCTCACATTACTACACCCAGTTCTAGTGCTCACACTACTACACCCAGTTCTAGTGCTCACATTACTACACCCAGTTCTAGTGCTCACACTACCTGCCACCCACTGCACACCTTCACTACTGTACCTTTATACTCCTTTACACACTTAAAGATAGTTTTTAAAAATGTATAAAATAATCAAAAGTCATCTTACTAGTGTTGCTAATGTTTGTGTTCACTCCTTAATGCTACGTAGTTTTCTGGGTGATAAATGGCATCTATTAGGTAGGACGAATGTTGTCAAAAAGCTACAGGGACAAAATAGGGCTAAAAAAAGATTTAAACTCCAGTTTCAAGGCTGGATTTTGTAAAACACACTTCTGTTGTGGGACCTCTGAGACTTACATGAAAGTGATTAAAAATGGCAAACATTTTAAATGTTTTAAGAGAATGAATTGTTCGTCACCTTGGCCGGGGCGTTGACGTTCCCTGTGTGGTAGCCCACCTGCAGCGAGCCCAGGACCGCCGCCAAGATGGAGATCAGGAGTATGGCTGTCAAATGGCTCTGGAACAAGTCAGCGGGTTAGAAGAGCGATACAGACACCTGTCAATCAATGCTGCTGCCTTTCTCTCAGCTCTTTGGCCTTTTCTGCTACGCTCTGTTTTTGCCAGGAGAACGTGGTTAGACATGACATTTGCTGTTAAGTCTTATGTTTACACACAAACCCCGTTTCCATACGAGTTGGGAAATGGTGTTAGATGTAAATATAAACAGAATACAATGATTTGCAAATCCTTTTCAAGCCATATTCAGTTGAATATGCTACAAAGACAACATATTTCATGTTCAAACTCAAACATTTTTTTTTTTTTGCAAATAATCATTAACTTTAGAATTTGATGCCAGCAACACGTGACAAAGAAGTTGGGAAAGGTGGCAAAAAATACTGATAAAGTTGAGGAATGCTCATCAAACACTTATTTGGAACATCCCACAGGTGTGCAGGCTAATTGGGAACAGGTGGGTGCCATGATTGGATATGAAAAGCAGCTTCCCAAAAAATGCTCAGTCTTTCACAAGAAAGGATGGGGCGAGGTACACCCCTTTGTCCACAACTGCGTGAGCAAATAGTCAAACAGTTTAAGAACAACCTTTCTCAAAGTGACATTGCAAGAAATTGAGGGATTTCAACATCTACGCTCCATAATATCATCAAAAGGTTCAGAGAATCTGGAGAAATCACTCCACGTAAGCGGCATGGCCGGAAACCAACATTGAATGACCGTGAACTTCCATCCCTCAGACGGCACTGTATCAGAAACCCACATCAATCTCTAAAGGATATCACCACATGGACTCAGGAACACTTCAGAAAACCACTGTCACTAAATACAGTTAGGGTTGGGTATCAAGTATCGATTGGAACCGGGACTAACTTTCCGATTCTCCCGGAATAGTTCAAAAGTTTAAATTTCGATTTCTAGTTTTGATACCCAGTCCGCCGACCCGGAAGAAGAAGACGCTGAACACCAACGAAGAAGCGGCCACCGCCGGAAGTGTTAGCATAGCCGAGCGAGTCAGTCAAGCATGGATAGCGGGCGTCGACGGTCGAAAGTGTGGCTTTATTTTACTAAAGAAAATTAAATATCGGCGAAATGTAACGCGTGCGACAGGACTGTTTGGTGCTTAGGAATCGCTCTCGCTGCCGGTGGCCATGATTGTAAACAATGTTCAGATGTGAGGAGCTCCACAACCCGTGATGTCACACACCGTCTGCTACTTCCGGTACAGGCAAGGCTTTTTTATTAGCACCAAAAGTTGCAAACTTCATCGTCGATGTTCTCTACTAAATCCATCCATCCATTTTCTACCGCTTATTCCCTTTTGGGGTCGCGGGGGGGCGCTGGCGCCTATCTCAGCTACAATCAGGCGGAAGGCGGGGTACACCCTGGACAAGTCGCCACCTCATCGCAGGGCCAACACAGATAGACAGACAACATTCACACACTAGGGCCAATTTAGTGTTGCCAATCAACCTATCCCCAGGTGCGTGTCTTTGGAGGTGGGAGGGGCCTATCCCCAGGTGCATGTCTTTGGAGGTGGGAGGAAGCCGGAGTACCCGTAGGGAACCCACGCATTCACGGGGAGGACATGCAAACTCCACACAGAAATATCCCGAGCCTGGGATTGAACCCAGGACTGCAGGAAATTCGTATTGTGAGGCAGACGCACTAACCCCTCTGCCACCGTGAAGCCCTCTACTAAATCCTTTCAGCAAAAATATGGCAATATGGCGAAATGAAGAAGTATGACACATAGAATGGACCTGCTGTCCCCGTTTAAATAAGAACATCTCATTTCGGTAGGCCTTTAAAGATCTAAAAAAAATATTTGGGAATATCCGGCGGGCCAGATTGAATTGCTAAACGGGCCGCATGTGGCCCCCGGGCCTTATTTTGCCCAGGTCTGAGCTACACGCACACCCTGCAAAGACCTAAGTCTGCTCGTTCCATCTCAAGAAAAATTTAAGTAGAATCTTGTGAATGGCTACCAAAAGCGCCTTCTTGCAGGTAAACTTGCCAAGGGACATGTAAGCAAATATTAACATTGCTGTGTGTATACTTTTGACCCTCACATTTTCATAATGAATTCGTAAAAAAACAAACTTCATGAATGTCTTTTGTGAGTAACAAGTATGTGCTCCAATCACTCCATTGTAGAAATGATTGGAAACTCAAGACAGCCATGACGTTATGTTCTTTACAAGTGTACCTACACTTTTGACCAGGACTGTGTGTGTAGTTCAAGTCCCCGCTGGACAGCATGAAGGCCACAGCCTTGAGTGTCAACATGTAAACGCACACGCTGGCACTTTTACGGGTCAGAGGTGCTATGAGGAGTATTTTCACACCCTGGCAACATGTCCAGATGCATATTTAGGCTACCTCAAGGAAGTGTTAGTGTTCCAGCGCTCACATGGCCGCTCACAAACTACAACATGTCCAGATGCATAGTTAGTCTACCTCAAGGAAGTGTTAGTGTTCCAGCTGGCAAACTCACCTCCTGGCACGCCATGTCAGCTTGAGATGGGGTATGCCTCCCGGGAAGTGCACGCGCATTTATTCCATCCTCATTCCCCCCTGCAGGGAAGGAAAAACAAGTCTCAGATTTGGTGTCATGTACAGTCCTGCCCAGTCCAGTACGGCCCGCAGACCACATGAAGATGTTCCATCCGGCCCGTCGGACCTTCTACATCATTTTTGGACGGCGTGGCGAAGTTGCTAGAGTGACTGTGCCAGTAATATGAGGGTTACTGGTTCAATCCCCACCTTCTACCATCCTAGTCATGGCCGTTGTGTCCTTGGGCAAGACTCTTCACCCTTGCTCCTGATGGGTCCTGGTGAGCGCCTCGAGTGGCAGCTCCCGCCGTCAGTGTGTGAATGTGGAAATACTGTCGAAGCGCTTTGGGCTCCTTAAAAAGGGGTAAAAAAGTGGCTATACAAGTACCACCCATTTACCATTTGTGCAGACCTTTACCATGAAAATAGAAATGTGCCATGATGATGTGACCGTAAGTCTTCAACTATAGAAAGTTGAAATCTGCACTTTTGGGTGTTTAGGAGTTATTAGGGTCATCTAAGTCACTGCAGCTCAGACCAAAAACAAAGCAGAGTGGGCGGGGCTTGTTTTCATCCCCAAACTCGTGTGTAAGGAACAGATACAATTTTACAACTAATGTCTGCCTAAGGGTGATAATACCGTATTTCCTTGAATTGCCGCCGGGGCGCTAATTAATTTTAAACCTCTTCTCACTCCGGCGCTTACCAAAGGCCTGCGGTAAAGGCAAGCAAGCGCTTATAAATTTGAGTGTGATGTAAGCATACCATCATGAAAAGCACATTTAATAACAAAAACGTTATTATGGTCTTACCTTTACTTATAAATGAAGTCCATGCCAGCTCCTTCTGATCAAAAGCATCGAAAACTTGTTTATAGAAGTCTTCCTTATCTTTCTTCAGTTTTAAAAGTCTCTCTGTATCGATGGAGATCTTCCTTTATTACCTCCTGCTCCGATTGAAAGTCCAGTTTAGAAAAGTGTTTTATTTTAGATATGTAATCCTCCATGTTAAAAGTGCAAGCGAGAGGAAACAATAAAAGATCGCTGCTCACTCTTGCTGCTTGTTGTCACTTCTTCTGCAGCCGAGTAGTCGCAAGAAGGATCACTAGCGCCCTCTACCACCAGGAGGCGGGAGTCATTTAATGACGCATATTTGAGACACGCAGCTACGGTATATTAATAAAACACAGCTGCTTTTGTTCTTTTTAGCGTAATCAATAGCTTGGACCTTAAATCCTACTGACTAGCTCTTAATCTTCTTCCCTTTATGAGATTTCAAATGATTGAAATCAGCCTCCTCCATTTTGAAAATAATGACAGGTGAAGTGTCACTCGTGACGTGACGAGTTTGACCCGGCGGAAATTCCAGACATGCGCTCATAAAAATTAGCCGGGCCAAACGTTAATGCTGAGCCGGCGGTGATGCTAAGCATGCGCTAATTATTTTGCCAAATGAGTTTGACCCGGCAGTAATTCTAGGCAGGCACATACTATATACCCGGGGGCAATTCAAGGAAATACAATATGTCATATTGTAGCTATTTTTTACCATTGTTTGTTACATTGCTGTTGTGTTTTGTGTGAATGTAAAACATGTCTATGGAGGAGCTGGTCTGAGAAGTAAACATGTTAATATTCAGTGTTTTATTGTTCATACTTAATATTGTAAATCACACTTTCTCTATTTTCATGTACATTTTGGGTGTCCCATTCAGTAAAAAAGTGTAAAATTCCATTGGGTTTATTGTGGTGGTCTGTATATGTGCCTAGCTCTGTTGTAGGTGGTGCTAACTGTGAATACTGTCATTGTACAAATAGGATTAGTGGAGAGAAGCAGCTATTTCCTCAATGTGAAAAGTCATTATATACAATGTGTGTTTACATGTATAGTGTACAAAGTGCATGAGCAATATCTCTTTTTGACCACATGCTCTTTTCATTTTAATTGAACATTTCACACAGATAGAGAGAATGATAACTGATGTTTAGTTCAGTTATTTTTATAATTAGTCTCCTGAATTCAAACAGTGTTACTGTTCAAACTGTGTAGCCAAATATAACAAATATACTTTCTGAATAAAAACTTTGCCATACCCAATGTAAATTAACATACAGCTAACTTGACAAGTGGAGCCTTTCTTTTGAGTGATTTCTGTCAGGGACACTTGCTTTGTTGGCATGGAAAATGACAGCATGAGTATGCCTGTTTACCCACCAGGTGTTTGAGCCCATTTTACGTGACGTGACAGAATTTAGTCGGGATTTGACTTCCCGACCAACAACATTCATGCTGACTCAAATGCAGCATCTGCCATCAATAAAGTCCAAACTACCGGCAAATCAGGAAGGTTTCCTACAGCCACATCTGTTCGTGCTAGTGTTTTCCTAATTATAGAAAGTTATTTGACAACACCCAGGGCAGCCACGCCGTATGGAAAGGATTCCTGGGTGTATCTGCATCCAATGCAGTCTGCTGAAAATGACGGAAAGCGCCACTCGACATAGCAACTTACACTGTGGTCAAACTTGGGATTGCCACAAAATTTTAGGATAGTCTACACTCTAAAGTCAAGGCCCCCTGCCACATCATTTTATCCGGCCCGCAAACACCTGGAAATGATATATGTCAATAAAGTACTTCATATTTTCTCACTAAATGTCATTGATTTTTTTCATTTTGACAGAAAAAATAGATGTACTGCTTGAAATTGCATACCTTTTAAACTTTAATAGTATCCAATATGTCAAGAAAAATTACAGTATTGTCATACTTTCGGAACATGTTTTTGTCTGAATGAAAATACTTAACTTTACATCAAACTACCCTTCAATTAATACAAATGACAATAAATGTTACGATGCTCTTTACAACATTTTACTTTAAATGGAAAAAAACTGCTACTGTTTTTTGTGTAAAAATTCTGTTGACTGAGCTGGCAGTTTTTGACTGTAAAATCTTGTTTTAAACGGTGTATTACTGTAAATCGGGGGTGTCCAAACTTTCTCCGCATAAGGGCCACACACGGAAACATGTAAGCATGCGGGGGCCATTTCGATATTTTTCATTTTCAAACCATAACAAAATATATGGATTTTTTTTTAATCCTTAAGGCTTCTGGGGAGCATAGAGGGTCTCAGTCACTAAAATGTTAAAATTAAGTCACATTATTATTTATTTAATGCTTACCGTAAATATCTAAATCAACTTGAGGTTGATATAAAGTAAAACAAATAAGGTTTTATGATTTTTCTGTCAAAGACAACTTTGTTTTTTATAGTAAAACTGAAATATGCAGTATTTAGATAAATAGTACTTTATTGATTACTTCAGGAGAGTTCCTTTATTTAGCAATTAAAGCCCTCAAAGATCAATATTTTTGAATAATCACAGTGAAAAGTTCAATAAAATCCTACTCAATATATTTGAGATCCCCACTCATAAAGTGATACATTTTTATTAGGTTTTTTTTTACTTTTAAAACCTAAATTTCAAGATCAACTTCCGATATATTTGTGGATTTTAAGTTTGAACTATTATTTTGTCGGTTTTATGCTCTTTTGTCAAAACTTTGATATTTTTATATGGCAACCACACAACATATGCAATATTTTTTCTACATAAAACATTTTTAAGTGATGATTTTTAAGTAATAATTCATTATAACATTGATTTTTGTGTCCTTTTTTTTTTTGGGAGCAATGGAAAAAAAGAAAATAAAGACAAAAGGAACCAAAAAACTGCCTGCATGGCAGCTTTGTGTCAACATTGCCACTTTTTTAGTTTTTGCAATACTATCAATTTTGCTGTAAATGGAAATATGGTACATTTGCTACAAAGACTTAGAGCTAATAAGAAAATAACGTGTACAGTTTTTCCATGAACAATATCATATTGTAAAAACCAATGTCAAGTTAACAGTCAAATTCTGGCAACTAAGCTGCCAGCTTTTTCCGTAAAACCTCCACAAAAACAGTACAGTTTCTCTAATTACTATAAAATGTTGTGAAAAAAACAACCAAAAAACCCCGCTATATTTTACAGTATGTAAAAATTTAAAGTTTTTACCGTAAAACTGACAGTCTACTTAAAAAAAATTCTATAATTAACAATGAAATCTAGTTCCCCCCAATTTGTCATGTTTCATGTGTCAGGGGACATGAGAGACCAACTAAAAAGAGGCATTAAATGGAGACTATACTACAACGTGGACAGAAGCAGTCAGACTGGAGGTCATTGCCAAATAAAACGGGCCTTTAGCACAAAGTTCAGTCCACCCCCGACGGGAATCAGCACCAGAACCACGGCAAACCTCTTTTTTTCCCGCCCCTTGTCCGAGATCCGGGATGCAAATGTAAACATAATCCTCACCTGTGCTGTTGACTCTATTTCAAATGTAAACATAATCCTCACCTGTGCTGTTGACTCAATTTCCCTCCAGACAGTGAAAAGTGTGGGAAATAATTGCAGGCTGAGTTTCCTCCGCTATCTCCCGGTCTGGAAGGTGGCTGCCATCCTCGTCCTGAGCGTGTCCACCTTCTTGTCCGTGCGCTGCACCCTGGGAAACACACACACACACACACACACACACACTTGACGTACCAGTTAGTCCAGTGATGAAGTCACATGCAGCTGCTGAATTTGTGGCTTGCGTGATAAAATGACACCACCTTCTCCTCTTCCCGTGGACCGGCTGATTTGCAGCCTGGAGCCTTGAGCGGAGCAGGTCTACTCCATCCCGGCGAGGGGACACACACGTGTTTCGCGGCCCAGGTGTGACGCTGAACCTTTCCGCAGCTATTCCCTGCCACTCCACTACGAGTTTTTTTTGTTTTTCTTTTACAAGCGATTTCTGCAAATAGAAAAAAAAAGAAAGCTCAGTTGCAAGAATTTGATTGTAAAATGTACTTTTTTTTAACTGAGAAAACTGCTTTTTACATTAAAATTCTGGCCACTGAGGTGCCAGTTTTTTTTTTACGATAAAATCAAAAACTGTAGATTTTATGGTGTATTACTGTAAATGGCAAAAGAATACCAGAAGCATTTTACTGTGAAATTAAAAATAGTTTAGTGAATATAGAAAACTTTTTTTTTTTATTGTAAAAATCTGGCAACCGAGTTGTAAAATTGTACAGATGTTTTTTTTTACAGTAAAAAAACTGGAGGCTCGTTTTTTTTACAGCATATAAGTGTAAAAAAACCCAAACAGTACAGCTGTTAGTACGGTAAAAAATTGGCAGCTCATTTGCAAGATTTTAACTGTAAAAAGCACATTTTTTACCGAAAAAACTGCTTTTTCACGGTAAAATTCTGGCCACCAGCTGCCACTTTTTTTTTCTTTTTACGGTAAAACAACAACCGCAGATTGTACGTCATATTACTGTAAATAAAACAGTTGCAAGAATTTGATTGTAAAATGTACTTTTTTTTAACTGAGAAAACTGCTTTTTACATTAGAATTCTGGCCACTGAGGTGCCAGGTTTTTTTTTTTACGGTAAAATCAAAAACTGTAGATTTTATGGTGTATTACTGTAAATGGCAAAAGAATACCAGGGTAATTTTACTGTGAAATTAAAAATAGTTTAGTGAAAATAGAAAACCTTTTTTTTTTATTGTAAAAATGTGGCAACTGAGTTGTAAAATAGTACGGATGTTTTTTTTACAGTAAAAAAACTGGCAGCTCGTTTTTTTTACAGCAAATAAGTGTAAAAAAAAAACAAAACAGTACAGCTGTTATTACGGTAAAAAATTGGCAGCTCATTTGCAAGATTTTTACTGTAAAAAGCTAATTTTTTACTGACAAATTTGCTTTTTCACAGTAAAATTCTGGCAACCAGCTGACAATTTATTTTTCTTTTTACGGTAAAACAACAACCGCAGATTGTACGTCATATTACTGTAAATAAAACAGTTGCAAGAATTTGACTGTAAAATGTACTTTTTTTGTTTTTACTGAGAAAACTGCTTTTTACATTAAAATTCAGGGTACTATGCTGCCAGTTTTTTGTTGTTGTTTTTTTTACAGTAAAAACAACTGTAGATTTTATGGTGTATTACTGTAAATGGCAAAAGAATACCAGAGTTTTTTACAGTCAAAAACTGGCATCTGAGTCAATTATTTTACCGTACAATTTAAAGTGTTGGTTTTTTTTTTTACAACCTATTTATTACTATAAATGAAAATTATAATTATTCTTTTTTTTTTTTACAGTAAAAAACTTACAGCTGTTTCAGGGATTTTACTGTCAAATTAAAAATAGTTTTTAGTGAAAATAGAAAACTTATTTTTTTATTGTAAAATTCTGGCAACAGAGTTGTAAAATAGTACATATTTTGTTTTTACAGTAAAAAACTGGCAGCTTGTTTTGTTTTTTTGAAGCATATAGCTGTAAAAAAAAATAACAATACGGGTGTTGTTACGGTAAAAAATTGGCAGCTCGGTCGCACGATTTTTACTGTAAAAAGCACATTTTTTTACTGAGAAAACTGCTTTTTCACAGTAAAATTCTGGCAACCAGCTGCCAGTTTTTTTCTTTTTACGGTAAAACAACAACTGTAGATTGTACGTCATATTACTGTAAATAACAAAACAGTTGCAAGAATTTGATTGTAAAATGTACTTTTTATAACTGAGAAAACTGCTTTCTACATAAAGATTCTAGCCTCTAAGCTACCAGTTGTTTTTGTTTACAGTAAAAACAACAACTGTAGATTTTATGGTGTATTACTGTAAATGGCAAAAGAATACCAGTTTTTTACAGTCTGCAGGAATTTTACTGTCAAATTAAAAATGTTTTTTTTAGTGAAAATAGAAAACTTTTTTTTTTTACCGTAAAATTCTGGCAACTGAGTTGAAAAATTCTACAGATGTTTTTTTTTTACAGTAAAAAACTTGCAGCTCCGTTGCAAATATTTCACCATAAAAAGTACAGTTTTTTAACAGCATATGACTGTAAGAAACACTGTACAGCTGTTAGTTAGTACGGTAGAAAAATTGGCAGCTCAGTTGCAAGATTTTTACTGTAAAAAGTCATTTTTTTACTGACAAAACTGCTTTTTCACGGTTAAATTCTGGCAACCAGCTGCCACTTTTTAATTATTTTTACGGTAAAACAACAACTGTAGATTGTACGTCATATTACTGTAAATGGCAAAACGGTACCACAGTTTTTTACGGTAAAAAGTTGCTGTAAAACAGTCATTTTCACAATTTATCTACAAGCCACAAACAAAGCCCGTAGGGCCGTGTTCTTAACTGGAAAACCAGTATGTAGTGTTGTGTAGTGTTGTGTAGTGTAGTGTAGTGTAGTGTTGTGTAGTGTTGTGTTGTGTAGTGTTGTGTAGTGTTGTGTAGTGTTGTGTAGTGCTGTGTAGTGCTGTGTAGTGTTGTGTAGTGTTGTGTAGTGTTGTGTAGTGTTGTGTAGTGTTGTGTAGTGTTGTGTAGTGTTGTGTAGTGTAGTGTAGTGTAGTGTTGTGTAGTGCCACGCCCCTTCTGCAAGTTGCACCAATGTGATCATTTGGAGCCTCGAGGACTTTCAAATGAAGTTTGTTTATTTTAGCAGCGATGACGACTAGAACCTGGAGGCATGTCACTCGGAACTCGGACCAAAGACACCAGGGATGTGACCAGGTTTAGACCAGGGATCTACTCCCAAGTGGGCCGGACTGGTAAAATCACGGCACAATAACTTAACAATAAAGATAACTTCAGATAGTTTTGGTTTTGTTTCAAAATAGAAGAAGCACATACTGAAAATGTACAAATCATAATGTTTAGTTGACACTGACATGTTGCGGTCATATTGGGTCTGTGAACCTTGCGTTTTTTTTAAATTTCCAATCCTGAAAGGCAAATCAGAAAACAAAGTTTGGGCCGTTTTTTCGATCAATTGCCACTTTTCCAGGAAGTTCCCATTGAAAAGAATGGGACATTTTTTAAAGTTCCACAACTCCCACATATTTGATCCGATTCAAACTGTTCCAACTTCAAAATACTCAGCCTGCTCCGGAACTAAGTGCTTTCTTCCAACAAATATTTAAAAATTCCCGGATTTCCTAGAATTCCCATTTTTTAGGGACATTTTCCCCATTCAAAATGAATGATCCATTTTTCAAACGTCCACATTTTTCAACCAATTCAAACCATTCCACCTTCAACACATTCAATTATTCCTGGAAATTCAAACTACCATTTTTCCACTTTCAACAAATTTCCGGGAATTTCATGTATTTTTCTAACTTTATTGCCTACCTTTTTTAGTGCGATGACTCCTTTCACGTTTTTCAAGAGTTCCGCCGTCAAAACATTCCTTAGTCATGACAAAAAACAAAGTTGGTTTAAGAAATTGAAAAATTCCAGGACCCCATAATACCATTTCTACAATTAAAAATGTTACTACTTCAACATTTCTAAACCAATTTGGAAAATGCCAAAACAGCAACCATTTCAACTCGATCAGAAAATTCCATTTTGTGTGACCATTTTCTAAAAAAAAATCCCTCTTTTCCTGGAATTTCCAAATGTTCATGAAATTCCCATTGAAAAGAATGGGACATTTTTCAAAGTTCCACAACTCCCACATATTTGATCCGATTCAAACCGTTTCAATTTCAAAATATTCAGCCTGTTCAGGAACTAAGTGCTTCCTTTCAACTAATATTTAAAAATTCCTGGATTTTCTAGAATTTGCAGTTTTTAGGGACATTTTTCCCATTCAAAAATGAATGGGCCATTTTTCAAACTTGCACCATTTCCACATCTTTCACCTGAATCAAACCATTCCAACTTCAAAATATTCCACTCATCCCGGGAATATAAACATCCATTTTTCCAAGTTAAAAAATTATTCCAGGAATTCCCATTTTTTCAAACCCTATTTTTCAAACCATTTCAAGCGTTCCACCATCCAAACATTCCTCTTAATCTGGACAAAAAACGAATTATTTTTTTTAACTGGAAAAATTATTGGCTTTCCCGAAATACCATTTCTACAATTAACTATGTCACTACTTCAACATTTCTAAACCGATTTGAAAAATTCCAACACCAACCATTTCAACTCCATCAGAAAGTACAATTTTGTTTTACCATTAAAAAAAAACAACATTTCCTCTTTTCCCGGGATTCCAAATGTTCATGAAATTCCCATTGAAAAGAAAAGGATATTTTTCCACAACTCCCACATATTTGATCCGATTCAAACTGTTCCAACTTCAAAATACTCAGCCTGTTCAGGAACTAAGTGCTTCCTTTCAACAAATATTTAAAAATTCCCGGATTTCCTAGAATTCCCAGTTTTTAGGGACATTTTCCCCATTCAACCGATTCAAAGCATTCCACCTTCAACACATTCAATTCATCCTGGAAATTCAAACTACCATTTTTCCACCTTCAACAAATTTCCAGGAATTCCTGTTTTTTTCTAACCTTATTTCCAACCTTTTTCAGTGCGATGACTCCTTTCACATTTTTCATCCCACTTCAAGCGTTCTACCGTCAAAACATTCCTTTTAGTCCGGACAAAAAACAAGTTGGTGAAAGAACAAAGAACTTAAAAAAATTCCCGGTTTTCCCAAAATTCGGTAATACCATTTTTCAATTAAAAAACTACTACTACTTCAACATTTTTTGACCGATTTAAACAATTCCAACACCAACCAATTCAGCTCATTCATGCTTTTCTTTTTTAATTCCCACTTTTCACCCAAATTTTAGGAAGTTTCCATTGAAAAGGAGATTTTTCAAAGTTCCACAACTCCCACATATTTTATCCCATTCAAACTGTCCCAACTTCAAAATATTCCGCCTGTTCAGGAACAAAGTGCTCACTTTCAACAATTATAAAAACATTCACAGATTTCCTACAATTCCAGTTTGTAGGGACATTTTCCCCATTCAAAATGAATTATCCATTTTTCCATCTTCCACAATTGCCACATTTTTCTACCCATTCCACCTTCAACACATTCAATTCACCCTGGAAATTCAAACAACAATGTGTCCACTTTCAACAATTTCCAAGTATTCCTAGGGATTTTTCTAACCTTATTTCCAACCTTTTCCAGTGCGATGACTCCTTTCACATTTTTCAACCCACTTTCAGTGTTACACCGTCAAAACATTCCTCGTGGTCAGGACAAAAAACAAGTTGGTTCAAGAACTTGCAAAAATTCCCGGTTTTCCCAAAATTCCGTGATACCATTTTTCAGTTAAAAAACTACTACTACTTCAACATTTTTTGACCGATTTAAACAATTCCAACACCAACCAATTCAGCTCATTCATGCTTTTCTTTTTTAATTCCCACTTTTCACTCAAATTTTAGGAAGTTTCCATTGAAAAGGAGATTTTTCAAAGTTCCACAACTCCCACATATTTTATCCCATTCAAACTGTCCCAACTTCAAAATATTCCGCCTGTTCAGGAACAAAGTGCTCACTTTCAACAATTATAAAAACATTCACAGATTTCCTACAATTCCAGTTTGTAGGGACATTTTCCCCATTCAAAATGAATGATCCATTTTTCCATCTTCCACAATTGCCACATTTTTCTACCCATTCCACCTTCAACACATTCAATTCACCCTGGAAATTCAAACAACAATGTGTCCACTTTCAACAATTTCCAAGTATTCCTAGGGATTTTTCTAACCTTATTTCCAACCTTTTCCAGTGCGATAACTCCTTTCACATGTTTCCACCCATTCAAAGCATTCCACCTTCAACACATTCAATTCACCCTGGAAATTCAAACAACAATGTGTCCACTTTCAACAATTTCCAAGTATTCCTAAGGATTTTTCTAACCTTATTTCCAACCTTTTCCAGTGCGATGACTCCTTTCACATTTTTCAACCCGCTTTCAGTGTTACACCGTCAAAACATTCCTCGTGGTCAGGACAAAAAACAAGTTGGTTCAAGAACTTGAAAAAATTCCCGGTTTTCCCAAAATTCCGTGATACCATTTTTCAATTAAAAAACTACTACTACTTCAACATTTTTTGACCGATTTAAACAATTCCAACACCAACCAATTCAGCTCATTCATGCTTTTCTTTTTTAATTCCCACTTTTCACCCAAATTTTAGGAAGTTTCCATTGAAAAGGAGATTTTTCAAAGTTCCACAACTCCCACATATTTGATCCCATTCAAACTGTCCCAACTTCAAAATATTCCGCCTGTTCAGGAACAAAGTGCTCACTTTCAAAAATTATAAAAACATTCACAGATTTCCTACAATTCCAGTTTGTAGGGACATTTTCCCCATTCAAAATGAATGATCCATTTTTCCATCTTCCACAATTGCCACATTTTTCTACCCATTCCACCTTCAACACATTCAATTCACCCTGGAAATTCAAACAACAATGTGTCCACTTTCAACAATTTCCAAGTATTCCTAGGGATTTTTCTAACCTTATTTCCAACCTTTTCCAGTGCGATAACTCCTTTCACATGTTTCCACCCATTCAAAGCATTCCACCTTCAACACATTCAATTCACCCTGGAAATTCAAACAACAATGTGTCCACTTTCAACAATTTCCAAGTATTCCTAAGGATTTTTCTAACCTTATTTCCAACCTTTTCCAGTGCGATGACTCCTTTCACATTTTTCAACCCGCTTTCAGTGTTACACCGTCAAAACATTCCTCGTGGTCAGGACAAAAAACAAGTTGGTTCAAGAACTTGAAAAAATTCCCGGTTTTCCCAAAATTCCGTGATACCATTTTTCAATTAAAAAACTACTACTACTTCAACATTTTTTGAGCTATTTAAACAATTCCAACACCAACCAATTCAGCTCATTCATGCTTTTCTTTTTTAATTCCCACTTTTCACCCAAATTTTAGGAAGTTTCCATTGAAAAGGAGATTTTTCAAAGTTCCACAACTCCCACATATTTTATCCCATTCAAACTGTCCCAACTTCAAAATATTCCGCCTGTTCAGGAACAAAGTGCTCACTTTCAACAATTATAAAAACATTCACAGATTTCCTACAATTCCAGTTTGTAGGGACATTTTCCCCATTCAAAATGAATGATCCATTTTTCCATCTTCCACAATTGCCACATTGTTCTACCCATTCCACCTTCAACACATTCAATTCACCCTGGAAATTCAAACAACAATGTGTCCATTTTCAACAATTTCCAAGTATTCCAAGGGATTTTTCTAACCTTATTTCCAACCTTTTCCAGTGCGATGACTCCTTTCACATTTTTCAACCCACTTTCAGTGTTACACCGTCAAAACATTCCTCGTGGTCAGGACAAAAAACAAGTTGGTTTAAGAACTTCAAAAAATTCCCGGTTTTCCCAAAATTCCGTGATACCATTTTTCAGTTCAAAAACTGCTACTACTTCTACATTTCCTGAGCGATTTAAGCAATTCCAACACCAAGCAATTCAGCTCATTCAGGACATCCACGCTCTTAATATTACTCCCCAAATTTCCAGGAAATTCGAATTAAAATGAATGGGACATTTTCTCAAGTTGCACAATTCCCACATATTTCAAGCTCTTCAAAGCATTCCAACAACACATTCCACTCATCCTGGACATTCAAACTAACACTTCCCCAAGTTCCAAACCAAATTCCGGGTTTCCTGGAAATTCAACATTCAAACTATTCCCACATTCATACAACATCCCGTCAGCATTTCACTTCAACTTAAGCATTGCAGCGTTCACACATCATCTAGTTTACAGTTGATGCTTTTAAAGCAAGGGTGTCCAAACTTTTTCCACTGAGGGCCGCACACGTAAAAATCAAAGCAAGCGGGGAACATTTTGATTTTTTATTGATTTTAAAAATATATACATTTAGGCCTCCACTCAGTCCCCATAGGATTTTGCTTGAAAAAATATAACAAATGTGTCATTATTCAGTATTATTATTTGTATTATTTTTCAAGTTTTAAATCTCTGGATCAACATTAGGTCATTCTGTCAAAACATTTTTAAAGATTTAAGTTGTATGCTCTTTTTGTCAAAGAAAACCCTGTTTTTAAAAAAAAACAAAAAAACAAAATATGCAATATTTTCACCCCAACATTTTTTTAAGTGGAAAATTTCAGATTATATAAGAATTGGAGCCTTACAAAGGTCAATTACTCATAACAACATTGATTTTAATTTTTTTTTTTTATCTTTGAGCAATGACACTTAAAAACAAATCACAGTAAAATTATTGAGATCAAAAAGGGTCCTCCTCATTGAAGTGTTTGAAAACATAAATTATATATAATTTTACTTTTAACACAATAATCTCGAGATCACATTCAGATCTATCCGTCAATTATAAGTTGTGTTTATATATGGGAAACAAAACATGCAAAATTTCCCCCCCAAAATATATCAAAGTGGAATATTTAATGTGACTTTTTTGGAGCCTAGAATAGGTCAATATTTCATAATGACAGATTTTGATTAATTATTATTTTTTTAAAGAAAGAAACAGCCTGCATGGCAGCTTTGTGTTATTCAAGTAAACATTGCAAAATTGTATTGTTACATTCCACCTGTTTGCGCTTTCATTACACTTTTTGTTTACATTTTGTTTTTAAATCTTATTTTTAAACCGGGCCGATAAAAAGTGACCTGCGGGCCGCACTTTGGACACCCCTGACTTAAAGTGACAAAGTCAACATCCAGTGTAAAGTAATAATGTACACTTTAGTGCAGGGGTCAGCAACCTTTTTGAAAGCAAGAGCTACTTCTTGGGTACTGATTAATGTGAAGGGCTACCAGTTTGATACACACCTCAATAAATTGCCAGAAACAGCCAATTTGCTCAATTTACCTTCAATAAATAAATCTATATACATAAAAAAATGGGTATTTCTGTCTGTCATTCCGTCGTACATTTTTTTTTCCTTTTACGGAAGGTTTTTTGTAGAGAATAAATGATGAAAAAAACACTTAATTGAACGGTTTAAAAGAGGACAAAACAAGAAAAAAATGAAAATTAAATTTTGAAACATAGTTTATCTTCAATTTCGACTCTTTAAAATTCAAAATTCAACCGAAAAAAAAGAAGAGAAAAAATAGCTCATTCGAATCTTTTTGAAATATTTAAAAAAATAATTTATGGAACATCATTAGTCATTTCTCCTGATTAAGATTAATTTTAGAATTTTGATGACATGTTTTAAATAGGTTTAAATCCAATCTGCACTTTGTTAATATATATAATAAATTGGACCAAGCTATATTTCTAACAAAGACAAATCATTATTTCTTCTAGATTTTCCAGAACAAAAATTTTAAAAGAAATTCAACAGACGTTGAAATAAGATTTTAATTTGATTCTACATATTTTCTAGATTTTTCCGAATAATTTTTTGGAATTTTAATCATAAGTTTGAAGAAATATCTCACAAATATTCATCGTAAAAACAGATGCTAAAATCAAGAATTAAATTAAAATGTATTTATTATTCTTTACAATAAAACAAATAAATGTACTTGAACATTGGTTTAAATTGTCAGGAAAGAAGAGAAAGGAATTTAAAAGGAAAAAATGTTTAAAAATCCTAAAATCATTTTTAAGGTTGTTTTTTTTTCTCTGAAACTATCTTTCTGAAAGTTATAAGAAGCAAAGTACAAAAATAAATGAATTTATTTAAACAAGTGAAGACCAAGTCTTTCAAATATTTTCTTGGATTTTCAAATTCTATCTCTTAGAATTAAAAATGCAGAGCAAAGCGAGACCAGCTTGCTAGTAAATAAATAACATTTAAAAAATCGAGGCAGCTCACTGGTAAGTGCTGCTATTTGAGCTATTTTTAGAACAGGCCAGCGGGCGACTCATCTGGTCCTTACGGGCGACCTGGTGTTGGTGAGCCCTGCTTTAAAGTGACTAAGTCAACCTCCTGTGTAAAAAGTGTAAAATAATAATGTTCACTTTAGTGTCTTTCAGTTTTCAACATTGGTCAGGAAAATGTTGTTTGTCAGACAGGCAAAGTGACAATATAACTGTTAAAAAGGTAAGTAGCTCACACACTGATGTTTGCTTTCTCTGGCTCCAAATAACTTTTCTGTGTGACGGATTCTGAGGAGGTGACTTGTCCAGTCCCGCCTCCCGCCTCCCAGGCAGGGACTGGAATAGCAGGTGGAATATAGGCTGCAGCTCCACCTGCGACATCGAAACATAAGCAGTTGAAAAAATAAAAAATATTATTTATCAAGTATCTTTTTAGTTTACTTCGATTTCCTGCGTTGGATGTTTTTCCCGCCGTCGCCTTGGAACTTTCTGGAAACCAAAGTGGCCACAACGCAGACATTCTTACCTCAGCCAAAGAGGTCATGTTTTGTCCTGGGCTTCTTTGTCTGTTTCTCAGCAACATAACAGACATATTTAATGTCAGATAAAAAGAAGAAAAAAGCATGTTATCTCCGACGAGTACGAACACATTCACTTCCTGCTTCCGGCGTTTAAAGCCCCCTTTTAGCCGTTCCCGCGCGCTGTGCAGAGCATTGTGGGAGATGTAGTGTCATGACACACCCGGCCAAAGCTAAAACGCCCTTAATAAAACTACACTCGCCAAGATAAGAAAACACTTTCTTGCATTACCATAATTCTAACGTGGGGAGTAAGTATAATATTTTACATTTTGAGAGCAATCAGAAGCTTCTGGACGTTTCACTTATTTTTGAAGTTCTAAAACAGGGGTGTCCAAACTTTTTCCACTGTGGGCCGCACACTGAAAAATTAAACATGCGGGGGCCATTTTTATACTTTTCATTTTCAAACCATAACAAAATATATGGATCTTTTATTTTATTTTACCTTTAGGGTTCCCTGGGACCATAAAGGGTCACAATCATTAAAATGTTAAAAATAAGTCAAATTATTGTTATTTTTATTATTATTATTTAACGCTTACAGTAAGTCTCTATATGAACTTCAAGTTGAAATAAAGTTTAAAAAAAATAATTAAAAAAAGGTTTCATGGCTTTTCTTTCAAAAACAACTTTGTTTTTTAATAGTAAAAAAAATAAGTATTTGTAAGAAAGAAATCTTGGCGTACATGAAACATGTGTTTATTATTGTCATTTAGTCCTTCAATAAAATACTAGACAACTTGTCTTTTAGTAGTAAGTCAACAAACAAAAACTCCTAATTAGTCTGCAGTAACATATTGTGTCATTTATACACCTATTATTGTATACACATTATGAGGGACAAACTGTAAAAATGGATTATTCATCTACTTGTTAATATCTGCTTATTTTCTGTTTTAACATGTTCTATCTACACTTCTGTTCAAATGTAATAATCACTTATTCTTCCCCTTCTTCGATACGTTATATTAGTTTTGGATGATAAAATTGTCTTTCTGAAAGTTATAAAAAGCAAAGTAAAAAAATAAATGAATTTATTTAAACAAGTGAAGACAAAGTTGTTGAGAGGCGGAGCCGACGGTCCAACAGAGCGGTAGGGCACGCTGGAGCCCGGCCCAAGATGGCGGAGAGAAGGCGGAGAATTCGTGCCGGGAGCGACGCCGCAGACGAGATCAGGTGCGTGGGTCGCGCACCTGGACACAATCATTTCTCCTCACGATGTATAAAAGGGGAGAAGGAGGAGAGATCGAGGCAGGAAGAGTCAGAGAGCCTGCAGCAACGGATGAAAAGTGGAAGCGAGAGAGAGCAAGACAAGGCCGACTAAAGAGCGAGACGGAGGAGCGAGCAGTGGGAGCGACTACGGCGCAAAAGACTTCCTGTTATTGAAAAATAAACAAGAGTCAAACATGCTCGATTATGTCCTTCCTGAGTGGTCCATGGAACCCGCACGACGACGGCTTAAGTCGTTCACACAAGTCTTTAGAATATTTTCTTGGATTTACAAATTCTATTGGATTTTTGTCTCTCTGAGAATTGAAAATATCGAGCAAAGCGAGACTAGCTTGCTAGTAAATAAATAATATTTAAAAAAATAGAGGCAGCTCACTGGTAAGTGCTGCTATTTGAGCTATTTTTAGAAGAGGCCAGCGGGCGACCTGGCGTTGGTGACCCCTGCTTTAGAGCAAGAAAACCCCCAGATTTGGTGTGCAGTGTAAACTGGGCCAAAAAGTTTCCAAAGTGTCCCGCAGGGGTCAGTAGTGGCTCCCCTACTTTTCAACATGCACATTTGTGCACATTGAAGCTTGTGGGCTTTGTTAACGACACCAATTTGGATTGCTAGCAGTTCTCGGAAATAGAAATGAGCACATTGAAATGTTGGGATGGACCAAAACTAACTTCTCTCCACACTCGAAAAAAACAAAAGAAATGTTTGGCATTGTTCCGTGGACTCGGACTTGAGCCTTAAAGCAGGCAGCGGGCTGGAAGGGAGTCTGCACCGTGAACCCGTCTTGAGAGAGTCCAGAAGGTTCTCGCAGCAGCCAAACAAATAAAAGTGCTGGAAAGGAGGCCGAGGAAAGTTAATGACGGCGTGGAACCTTCCCCCGGCCTCACTGCTTTATTTACGCATGGACGTCGTAAAAGTGAACATTTATTTGAGCGTGTTTTCCTTGAATGCACCCTCACCGCCCCCGGAGGTGATGGAATCTTTTTCTATAACTCAGTCCTCAATCAAAACTAACTCTTCTGCCTACAGTCAAAGGCACGACGTCTACACTTCACTTGTACAAACCACAAAAGCAGTGAAGTAGTCAGCTTGTGTAAATGCTAAATAAAAAGAGAATACAACAAATCCTTTTCAACTTATATTCAATTGAATTGACTGCAAAGACAAGATATTTCATCTTGTTCTTCTTTGCAAATATTAGCTCATTTGGGATTTTATGCCTGCGACATGTTTTAAAAAAGCTGGCACAAGTGGCAAAAAAGAGTGAGAAAGTTGAGGAATGCTCATCAAAGACTTATTGGGAACATCCCACAGGTGAACGGGCTAATTGGGAACAGGTGGGTGCCATGATGTTAGGGTTAGTTGGTGTTGAACCCCCAGATGCAGAGAAGGAGGCAGGCATAGAATAAGAAAAGATGATTTAATTAAAACTAAACAAGAACAAACAAAAAGCACGCACGTGGGCGGAATAACAAACTAAGGGAGCTAGCACTGGAAGCTAGAAAACAAAAAGCTAGTGGATAGCAAACAGAAAAACTGGAAATAACTAATGCTAACAGAAACAGCTTACCGCTACGACGACCAGGACAGGTAGTAGCTGTAACAAAATGACACGACAGGTAGCACGACAAGAGTGATATGTGCCAACGACAATACAATGATCCAGCAACTGACACAAGACCAAGCAGGTACAAATAGGAGCAGGCTGATTGGTAGCAGGTGTGGCCAGGTGCCAATCAGCCGCAGCTGAGGAGGAACACAGCACTCAGGGAACGAGACAGGAAACTGACAAAATAAGAGCACTATACAGGAACTAAAGACTGGAGATACTAAACACAGAGGAAACAGACAAATGCAGAGGAAAAAACTAAAACATAGACAAACTGTCAGGGGAAAGCCTGACACATGATTGGCTATAAAAGCAGCTTCCGTGAAATGCTCACTCGTTCACAAACAAGGACGGGGCGAGGGTCACCACTTTGTCAAAAAAATGCCTGAGCAAATTGTTTAAGAACAACATTTCTCAACAAGGAATTTAGAGATTTCACCATCAAAAGGTTGAGAGATTGTGGAGAAATCACTGCACGTAAGCCATGATATTACGCACCTTCCATCCCTCAGGCATCAAAAAGCCACATCGGCGTGTAAAGGATATCACCACATTGGCTCAGGAACACTTCAGAAAAAACACTTTCAGTAACTACAGTTGGTCGCTACATCTGTAAGTGCAAGTTAAAACTACTATGCAAAGTTACCGCCATTTATCAACAACACCCAGAAATATCTTGTCCTTGCAGTCTATTCAATTAAATAAAAATTCAAAAGGATTTGTTGTATTCTCTTTTTATTTAGCATTTACACAAGGTGACAACTTCACATGTTTGGTGTACATCACACATGAGTTCAGGCACTGAAGTAGTTGATGGACCAACAAGGTCTGCAGGAAGTGATTTAGGAGCTCCAAAGCCGGGAGAATGGTTCAAGATGAAAAAGCAGCGTCCACCTGCAGGCTCAATCAGCGTGTCGGGAGTGTCACCTTTGACCTGGCCCAGACAAGTCCCTGGGGTTTCCGGACGTCCCACATTTGGTTTATGTTGGACTCAACCAAAAGGTGGCCCCGGTTTTCGTACATTGCATGTAACAAAACCAGGTCTGTTCATTTTGCAGCAAAAGTCTTCCGTAAAGGCAAAAGTGTCTAAGAACGTTCTCCTTCATTCAGGTCTTTGTCATCTCAGGGACTGTTTGCTTGGCTTTCTGAGACCAACCAGACAGTCCGTTTGGAACCCATTGAAAGGTCGGAGATGAAGTTCAAACCGGAATTAAAGTTGCAAGCAGCGATGGACGGGACCGAGTATATATGGAAGTGGCTGAGGAGAGGGAAGTCCGGGCTTTCAAATATAACTTACAACAACACACTACTTTGTATTATGTTGTAGTTTTTACCTTCCATAACGTGTCTACTGACAGATATAAGTTAGGTTAGACCCATACACTACTTTTTATTACAAATGTTGTAGTTTTTACCTTCCATAACGTGTCTACTGACCGATATAAGTTAGAAAAACCCGATGCTAACCGCCCATTGAAAAGACATGGGTACGGCTAGTAGCTACTATTAGCAAACAGATAGACTTATAATATTTTAACATGGACACACTCTCTCGTCGCAACTCAGCCCTAAAGGTCGGCACCTAGAAGTTTACAATTAGTTGTAAAATGTTGGACGCTTGTTTGTACAATATACTTTAAAACATAACGGCTTAGCTACGGCACCTGGCAGCCATCTTGGTATAGACGATCACAGGCCCTCCCTCATGAATGTTGGTGCGTGCGCACCAGCAGCAGACGGTACAGAAAACCCCCCCCCCCCAAAAAAACGTCTCCCTCACTGTGTCTGCGCACGGCGGCCATCTTTGAAATGGTTTTCAGCGCAGCGGTTCTCTGAAGGCTGATGAAATCAAAACCGTAGCAGTAATTAAAACTCTTTCATCAACTTGTAATCAGAAGGGTTCAATCTCTCTCCTGTGGTAGTTTGAAGCCGACACGACAAACGCGCTCAGAGGAGATAATGTTTGGAAAAAAATTACTGGTTTTCACAAAACTTTTGTTTTGAAGGGGGAATTGCAAACTTCCTGTTGATTTTTGTCTGGAGTTGTCAATATATGAAATGTAGGTCTGAGTGAGACCTACATCGACGTTTTTATTTCATGTCTCTACGACATTCCTACTGGAAGTTACAGGCAGTTGTGTCTGTGTTTTCTTCCTAGGAGCAGTTTTGTCTGTGTTTTCTTCCTAGGGGGTGCTAGAGCACAATTTTTAGTTTTGGGGTAAGGTTTTTTGATTGGATCGCAATTTTTGCCCGTCCTGATGTGTGTTATAGTTTGGTGAGTTTTGAAGCATGTTAAGGGGGTCAAATTACAGCTCAAAGAGGCAAATGTGAGTGTTTTTACAAAACTTTTGTTTTGAAGGGGGAATTGCAAACTTCCTGTTGATTTTTGCTGAAGGATGTCAGTGTATGGAATCTAGGTCTAAGTGAGACCTACATAGAGGTGTTTTTTTCATGTCACTACAACATTCCTACTGGAAGTTACAGGCAGTTTTGTCCATGTTTTTTTCTTCCTAGGGGGCGCTAGAGCGCAATTTTTTGTTTTGGGGTTAGGTTTTTTTAATTGAATCGCAATGTTTGCCAGTCCTGATGTTTGTGTCAAACTTGGTGAGTTTTGAAGCATGTTAAGGGGGTCAAATTACAGCTCAAAACTGCAGAATAATAATAAAGAAAGAATAAAACGCTAGAAATTCAGTAGGGTCCTCCGTCCCAAAGGGACATTCGGTCCTTAATTATGCTTTGTCATTCATCATTTATGTATTTTGCAATGTTTTCTGCTTGCAAAACTACAATCAAATGGGTTTTGTGGTCACTATGTTTCATTTGGTGCTCCAAACTTGAGACATTCCTCAAGGTACCCGTTGAAGTCCTGCCTTCGTCGGCACTTACTTGTACACTTGTGTTGCGTAATGAGACTTGTGTAACCAACATGGTGCCGTACCTTGTTCTTCATTCCTTCAACTTCTTCAGCTGTACTAGCGGTGGTGTTCCTCAAGGTTCTGTTTTAGGTCCTCTCTTTTTTTTGTTTGTTTTCCCATTCAACTGTTGAGTTAATAATGTGTATTTCTGGTCCAGTCATCCTCGGGGGACACGGTACTGCGGCTGGATCGAAAAGTTGCTTCATTACAAGCGAGCGTTGTTAGGCAGGACTGCAGTTCCTGGAGGAGGTCAGGTTCAAAAATGAAGGACTTGTAACTTGCAGAAGCCAAACCATCAGTTTTATATTCCTACCTCCGGTCTTCGGGGGTGTGTGCTGAATGTTAGAATGATAATCTGTAAGTTATCACAAAAGTCTTAGGCTTAAAGGCCGTTGCTATAGTTATTATCAATTGTGCTGAAGTTGTACTTTTCTATCTGTGCAAAGGGACAACTTACAATCTTGGAATGCCAGTTGTCTCGTATCAGAGTTTGTGTCCAGAACATCGAGCACCGTGACGCAGACAAAGCAGAGACAGGGTGATATCACGAGTGTCATTTCAGGAATAATCATATATTGCGTCTAACGGGGGCTGCAAAAATGACCCCCCCCCCCTCCTTCAGAAGCAGCCTCACTGACGTAACCAGGATGTCAAGTTGTGTTGTTAACGAACCCCAAGATGCGGAGATGGTGGCAGGCATTGAGTAGGAAAACATGATTTAATCTTCAAAAATACATGTACAAACACAAACCAAGAACTAGGAACAAACAAACTGGAAGCAGGGAACCGGGACCAGCAAACAGGAACTAGGAACAGAAAAACTGGGAATGACTAACGGCTAACGGGAATATACAAAACAAGGAGCTAGGAGACAGCAAACTGTAAATAGTTATAGGAACTAACAGGAACAGCTTAACACACTAACAACAACACGACAAGAGGTAACGACAATCAAGCGATAGGAGCGACAAGTAGACATGACAATAATCCAGCTCAGAGTGGAGGAACAAGCAGGTCTAAAAAGCAGCTGGCTGATTGACACCAGGTGTGGCCCTGTGTCACACCTGGTTTGCATACCAAGGTCCAATTTTGATTAGATTTTTTTCTATTTACTTCAACCCGGTGGTTTGCTTTCTCCAAGATGAACATAAACATATGCAAACTATAATAGGAGTTCATTCATTCACTTCTTTAAAACATACATTTGTGAGAGACTCACATTTTTGCAGCAGACTCTTAAAACCACTATCATAGAGATGATCTTTGACTAGCTCAGGGGTAAGGAACCTATGGCTCTAGAGCCAGATGTGGCTCTTTTGATGACTGCATCTGGCTCTCGGATAAATCTGAGCTGACATTGCTTAACACGATAAGTAATGACTAATTCCACTTGTAATCACAGTGTTAAAAACAACGTTCAAAATATAAAACATTCTCATGCTTTTTTATGTTGAAGAAGTTGCGTTAATGGTAAGAAGTCATTTATCTATTATTGGTTAGTGTGGGGCTTGTCCTCCTGGGGGTTCTTCAGACCACCAAGAGACAGTTTTAGGGTTACAATATTGTTTTATTTTACTTTTCTCTCAGTTGCTTTACAGCAATTGTCTTTTTCTCTTTCGTCCTCACTCACGCTCTGGCTCCAGCCCCAGCCCCAATCCTGTCTCTCCTCCTGGGGGCTGCTTATAAAAGAGCGACAGGTGATTAGATAAAAAAGGCCCAGGTGGGCCGTCTACCCACTTGTTGCTGATTTCGAGGCCGGTCCTGGCAACATCCCGCTTTGCTGCAGGCCCGCAGGCCACGCCCCCTCCACAGTTAGCTTCAGAATAACAATGTTATTACAAAGAATAAGAGACTTATTATACTCTGGAAATGTTGGTCTTACTTAAAGATGCACGCGTTTAGTTGTGTTCAGTGTTAAAAAACATATTATATGGCTCTTGGGGAAATACTGTTTAAAATATTTGACTTCTCAGCCAAAAAGGTTCCCGACCCCTGGACTAGCTCCTTAAAAACAGCAGAGGGCTCCGGTAACTGGGAAAAACCCGATATGCCAAAATCCAAAAATGGCAGGAGTCCAGCCCTCAACCCCCGCTCTTTAGCTTTCTGGAAAAGTGGCCGTTAAAGCAATTTAGTGGAATATCCCTGCTCTACTGCCTCTGATTAGTCCTTCTTGTCTTTTCATGCTTCCCACAATACACACTTTTACGGAGGGTCCACTTATCGTCAACATCACCCGGCATGTCCAGTCCACACACGCACACACACACACACACACACACACACACACACACACACACAAACAGCTGCGACACGGTAGAGGCCTTTTGAAGTCCAGCGAAGGAGCAGATGTGTGGGCAGATGTGGTCCAGCTGCCCCGTGGCTCCAGTTTCATCCCCGACACAAGAACCAGAGCTGGTGCTGGCACACGCGCTGACAAGACCCGCACCTTTGAAGTCGGCCGCGTCCATCCCGGCGTCACGTCCAGACGTCTCCAATCAGCCGACAGAGCAGGCCTTTGTGGTCGAGTGCGGGGCCTCCCGACATGGAAGCCATTACCGCTGATTAGCGGCACTCGGCCTTTTCGTTGGCAGCTGGCGCACATGGCGCGCTCATCACAATGCATGGACGGTCTGCAGGGTCAGTGGGCGTCCACCCAGGTGCTGACCTCCAGGTGTCACCGCTGGGTCCAAACTGCTGCCAGATTACACCTCCACACTTCCTGGGAGTCTTTGAAAACACACCAGGAATAAAAAGGTGGGAATCCTAAATAAAGGTCAGAGTTGAAACAGAAATACTAGGTCCATCACAGCTGGACTCATCTTGGGACTCGGGGGCCACGTTCACAGAATACATGTGTCTGGGGGGCCAATGTGATACGTACAACATTTAGCTGTGTTTGCTCCCTTTTTTTCAGGAACACTAACACCAAAAGTCTGACTTTAACTCAAAATGACAACAATGTTCTTACAATCCTGAGATAATGCAAACAAAGCAATGAAATGTGTTCAAACATAACTCCTAAACCAAACATGCAAAAGGATTAATAATGCCTGGAATAATGTATCTTGGTGAGTTTTACTAGAAAAAATATATTTTGTAGGGTTCGCAAAGACAAAAATAATTTTTTTACTTAATATGATAACGTTCTTACTAAATATGAAAGTTAAAAAAACATAACTCCTAAACCAAACATGCAAAATTATTAATAATGCCTGAAATAATGTATCTTGGTGAGGTTTACTAGAAAAAATATATTTTGTAGGGTTCGCAAAGACAAAAATAATTTTTTTACTTAATATGATAACGTTCTTACTAAATATGAAAGTTAAAAAAACATAACTCCTAAACCAAACATGCAAAAGGATTAATAATGCCTGGAATAATGTATCTTGGTGAGTTTTACTAGAAAAAATATATTTTGTAGGGTGCGCAAAGACAAAAGATATTTTTTTACTTAAAATGATAACGTTCGTACTAAATATGAAAGTTAAAAAAACATAACTCCTAAACCAAACATGCAAAAGGATTAATAATGCCTGAAATAATGTATCTTGGTGAGGTTTACTAGAAAAACTATATTTTTTAGGGTTTGCAAAGACAAAAAGTATTTTTTTACTCAATATGACAACGTTCGTACTACATAGGAAAGTTAAAAAAAACATAACTCCTAAACCAAACATGCAAAATGACTAATAATGCCTGGAATAATGTATCTTGGTGAGTTTTACTAGAAAAAATATATTTTGTAGGGTTTGCAAAGACAAAAAATATTTTTTTACTCAATATGACAACGTTCGTACTACATAGGAAAGTTAAAAAAACATAACTCCTAAACCAAACATGCAAAATGACTAATAATGCCCGGAATAATGTATCTTGGTGAGTTTTACTAGAAAAATTTGATTTTTGTAAGGTTTGCAAAGACAAAAAAATAGTTTTTTACTCAATATGACAGTTTAACTGACATTCTAAATATGAAAGTTATACAAACATAACTCCTAAACCAAACATGCAAAAGGATTAATAATGCCTGAAATAATGTATCTTGGTGAGTTTTACTAGAAAAAATATATTTTGTAGGGTTTGCAAAGACAAAAAAATCGTTTACTCAATATGACAGTTTAATTGTCATACTAAATATGAAAGTTATACAAACATAACTCCTAAACCAAACATGCAAAATGTTTAATAATGCCTGAAATAATGTATCTTGGTGAGTTTTACTAGAAAAAATATATTTTGTAGGGTTTGCAAAGACAAAAATTATTTTTTTACTCAATATGACAACGTTCGTACTACATAGGAAAGTTAAAAAAACATAACTCCTAAACCAAACATGCAAAATGACTAATAATGCCTGGAATAATGTATCTTGGTGAGTTTTACTAGAAAAATAGATTTTGTAGGGTTTGCAAAGACAACAATTATTTTTTTACTGAATATGATAACGTTCGTACTAAATATGAAAGTTAAAAAAACATAACTCCTAAACCAAACATGCAAAAGGATTAATAATGCCTGAAATAATGTATCTTGGTGAGTTTTACTAGAAAAAATATATTTTGTAGGGTTTGCAAAGTCAAAAAAATCGTTTACTCAATATGACAGTTTAATTGTCATACTAAATATGAAAGTTATACAAACATAACTCCTAAACCAAACATGCAAAATGTTTAATAATGCCTGAAATAATGTATCTTGGTGAGTTTTACTAGAAAAAATATATTTTGTAGGGTTTGCAAAGACAAAAAGTATTTTTTTACTGAATATGGTAACGTTCGTACTAAATATGAAAGTTAAAAAAACATAACTCCTAAACCAAACATGCAAAATGACTAATAATGCCTGGAATAATGTATCTTGGTGAGTTTTACTAGAAAAAATATATTTTGTAGGGTTTGCAAAGACAAAAAGTATTTTTTTACTGAATATGATAACGTTCGTACTAAATATGAAAGTTAAAAAAACATAACTCCTAAACCAAACATGCAAAATGACTAATAATGCCTGGAATAATGTATCTTGGTGAGTTTTACTAGAAAAAATATATTTTGTAGGGTTTGCAAAGACAAAAAAATTGTTTACTCAATATGACAGTTTAATTGTCGTACTAAATATGAAAGTTATACAAACAGAACTCCTAAACCAAACATGCAAAATGTTTAATAATGCCTGAAATAATGTATCTTGGTGAGGTTTACTAGAAAAAATATATTTTGTAGGGTTTGCAAAGACAAAAAAATCGTTTACTCAATATGACAGTTTAATTGTCATACTAAATATGAAAGTTATACAAACATAACTCCTAAACCAAACATGCAAAATGTTTAATAATGCCTGAAATAATGTATCTTGGTGAGTTTTACTAGAAAAAATATATTTTGTAGGGTCTGCAAAGACAAAAATTATTTTTTTACTCAATATGACAACGTTCGTACTACATAGGAAAGTTAAAAAAACATAACTCCTAAACCAAACATGCAAAATGACTAATAATGCCTGGAATAATGTATCTTGGTGAGTTTTACTAGAAAAATTTGATTTTTGTAAGGTTTGCAAAGACAAAAAAATAGTTTTTTACTCAATATGACAGTTTAACTGTCATTCTAAATATGAAAGTTACACAAACATAACTCCTAAACCAAACATGCAAAAGGATTAATAATGCCTGAAATAATGTATCTTGGTGAGTTTTACTAGAAAAAATATATTTTGTAGGGTTTGCAAAGACAAAAAAATCGTTTACTCAATATGACAGTTTAATTGTCATACTAAATATGAAAGTTATACAAACATAACTCCTAAACCAAACATGCAAAATGATTAATAATGCCTGAAATAATGTATCTTGGTGAGTTTTACTAGAAAAAATATATTTTGTAGGGTTTGCAAAGATAAAAATTATTTTTTTACTCAATATGACAACGTTCGTACTAAATATGAAAGTTAAAAAAACATAACTCCTAAACCAAACATGCAAAATGACTAATAATGCCTGGAATAATGTATCTTGGTGAGTTTTACTAGAAAAATTAGATTTTTGTAAGGTTTGCAAAGACAAAAAAATAGTTTTTTACTCAATATGACAGTTTAACTGTCATTCTAAATATGAAAGTTACACAAACATAACTCCTAAACCAAACATGCAAAAGGATTAATAATGCCTGAAATAATGTATCTTGGTGAGTTTTACTAGAAAAAATATATTTTGTAGGGTTTGCAAAGATAAAAATTATTTTTTTACTCAATATGACAACATTCGTACTAAATATGAAAGTTAAAAAAACATAACTCCTAAACCAAACATGCAAAATGACTAATAATGCCTGGAATAATGTATCTTGGTGAGTTTTACTAGAAAAATTTGATTTTTGTAAGGTTTGCAAAGACAAAAAAATAGTTTTTTACTCAATATGACAGTTTAACTGTCGTGCTAAATATGAAAGTTACACAAACACAACTCCAAAACCAAACATGCAAGATGTCTAAACATGCCTGTAATAATGTAACTATGTGAGTTGTACTAGAATCAGGTGCTTTTGGAAGGTTTGCAAATGCAAAAAATATTTTTTTTCAACCCAATAAAACAGTATAACTATCACACTCAATATGACACTTATTTAAACACTAATTAATAAAACCAATCATGCAAAAAGTTGAATAATGCCTGAAAGATATCAGGAAGTGGTGGTGACGAACCCCAAGATGCGGAGATGACAGGCTTGGAAAATGAAAACATGGTTTTCATGTTGAAAAAATAAAGCAAGGAAAACACAAACCAGATATCAGGAAACAGCAAAAATAATCCAGGGAATATCTCTCATCTTCCAAAAAAAAGTAGTCCACAACAATACTGCAGCCCTCACTGGAGGGCAAGGCAGGTTTAAATAATGCCTGTGATTAGTGCTCAGGCAGCAGGTGAGCGGGTGAACACTAATTAGAAGCAGGAGGAAATAACAAGTAACCATGGAAACCAAAACAAACAAGGGCGCACAAAAAACAGGAGTCTTAGATTGAAAATAAAAAAACATAATCCAGACCACAGATCATAACAAAATATTGTATCTTTGTGAGTTTTACTAACCCACCATGTTGCCTCCAATCCTGCACCATCTTTCAAACACTATGTTGCCTCCAATCCTGCACCATCTTTCAAACACTATGTTGCCTCCAATCCTGCACCATCTTTCAAACACTATGTTGCCTCCAATCCTGCACCATCTTTCAAACACTATGTTGCCTCCAATCCTGCACCATCTTTCAAACACTATGTTGCCTCCAATCCTGCACCATCTTTCAAACACTATGTTGCCTCCAATCCTGCACCATCTTTCAAACACAATGTTGCCTCCAATCCTGCACCATCTTTCAAACACAATGTTGCCTCCAATCCTGCACCATCTTTCAAACACAATGTTGCCTCCAATCCTGCACCATCTTTCAAACACAATGTTGCCTCCAATCCTGCACCATCTTTCAAACACTATGTTGCCTCCAATCCTGCACCATCTTTCAAACACTATGTTGCCTCCAATCCTGCACCATCTTTCAAACACTATGTTGCCTCCAATCCTGCACCATCTTTCAAACACAATGTTGCCTCCAATCCTGCACCATCTTTCAAACACTATGTTGCCTCCAATCCTGCACCATCTTTCAAACACAATGTTGCCTCCAATCCTGCACCATCTTTCAAACACAATGTTGCCTCCAATCCTGCACCATCTTTCAAACACTATGTTGCCTCCAATCCTGCACCATCTTTCAAACACTATGTTGCCTCCAATCCTGCACCATCTTTCAAACACTATGTTGCCTCCGATCCTGCACCATCTTTCAAACACTATGTTGCCTCCAATCCTGCACCATCTTTCAAACACAATGTTGCCTCCAATCCTGCACCATCTTTCAAACACTATGTTGCCTCCAATCCTGCACCATCTTTCAAACACTATGTTGCCTCCAATCCTGCACCATCTTTCAAACACAATGTTGCCTCCAATCCTGCACCATCTTTCAAACACTATGTTGCCTCCAATCCTGCACCATCTTTCAAACACAATGTTGCCTCCAATCCTGCACCATCTTTCAAACACAATGTTGCCTCCAATCCTGCACCATCTTTCAAACACAATGTTGCCTCCAATCCTGCACCATCTTTCAAACACAATGTTGCCTCCAATCCTGCACCATCTTTCAAACACTATGTTGCCTCCAATCCTGCACCATCTTTCAAACACAATGTTGCCTCCAATCCTGCACCATCTTTCAAACACTATGTTGCCTCCAATCCTGCACCATCTTTCAAACACTATGTTGCCTCCAATCCTGCACCATCTTTCAAACACAATGTTGCCTCCAATCCTGCACCATCTTTCAAACACTATGTTGCCTCCAATCCTGCACCATCTTTCAAACACAATGTTGCCTCCAATCCTGCACCATCTTTCAAACACAATGTTGCCTCCAATCCTGCACCATCTTTCAAACACAATGTTGCCTCCAATCCTGCACCATCTTTCAAACACAATGTTGCCTCCAATCCTGCACCATCTTTCAAACACTATGTTGCCTCCAATCCTGCACCATCTTTCAAACACAATGTTGCCTCCAATCCTGCACCATCTTTCAAACACTATGTTGCCTCCAATCCTGCACCATCTTTCAAACACAATGTTGCCTCCAATCCTGCACCATCTTTCAAACACTATGTTGCCTCCAATCCTGCACCATCTTTCAAACACTATGTTGCCTCCAATCCTGCACCATCTTTCAAACACTATGTTACCTCCTATCCTGCACCATCTTTCAAACACTATGTTGCCTCCAATCCTGCACCATCTTTCAAACACAATGTTGCCTCCTATCCTGCACCATCTTTCAAACACTATGTTGCCTCCAATCCTGCACCATCTTTCAAACACTATGTTGCCTCCAATCCTGCACCATCTTTCAAACACAATGTTGCCTCCAATCCTGCACCATCTTTCAAACACTATGTTGCCTCCAATCCTGCACCATCTTTCAAACACTATGTTGCCTCCAATCCTGCACCATCTTTCAAACACTATGTTGCCTCCAATCCTGCACCATCTTTCAAACACAATGTTGCCTCCAATCCTGCACCATCTTTCAAACACTATGTTGCCTCCAATCCTGCACCATCTTTCAAACACAATGTTGCCTCCAATCCTGCACCATCTTTCAAACACTATGTTGCCTCCAATCCTGCACCATCTTTCAAACACAATGTTGCCTCCAATCCTGCACCATCTTTCAAACACAATGTTGCCTCCAATCCTGCACCATCTTTCAAACACAATGTTGCCTCCAATCCTGCACCATCTTTCAAACACTATGTTGCCTCCAATCCTGCACCATCTTTCAAACACTATGTTGCCTCCAATCCTGCACCATCTTTCAAACACAATGTTGCCTCCTATCCTGCACCATCTTTCAAACACTATGTTGCCTCCAATCCTGCACCATCTTTCAAACACTATGTTGCCTCCAATCCTGCACCATCTTTCAAACACTATGTTGCCTCCAATCCTGCACCATCTTTCAAACACTATGTTGCCTCCAATCCTGCACCATCTTTCAAACACAATGTTGCCTCCTTTCCTGCACCATCTTTCAAACACAATGTTGCCTCCAATCCTGCACCATCTTTCAAACACTATGTTGCCTCCAATCCTGCACCATCTTTCAAACACAATGTTGCCTCCAATCCTGCACCATCTTTCAAACACTATGTTGCCTCCAATCCTGCACCATCTTTCAAACACAATGTTGCCTCCAATCCTGCACCATCTTTCAAACACTATGTTGCCTCCAATCCTGCACCATCTTTCAAACACTATGTTGCCTCCAATCCTGCACCATCTTTCAAACACTATGTTGCCTCCAATCCTGCACCATCTTTCAAACACTATGTTGCCTCCAATCCTGCACCATCTTTCAAACACAATGTTGCCTCCAATCCTGCACCATCTTTCAAACACTATGTTGCCTCCAATCCTGCACCATCTTTCAAACACTATGTTGCCTCCAATCCTGCACCATCTTTCAAACACAATGTTGCCTCCAATCCTGCACCATCTTTCAAACACAATGTTGCCTCCAATCCTGCACCATCTTTCAAACACTATGTTGCCTCCAATCCTGCACCATCTTTCAAACACTATGTTGCCTCCAATCCTGCACCATCTTTCAAACACAATGTTGCCTCCAATCCTGCACCATCTTTCAAACACTATGTTGCCTCCAATCCTGCACCATCTTTCAAACACTATGTTGCCTCCAATCCTGCACCATCTTTCAAACACAATGTTGCCTCCAATCCTGCACCATCTTTCAAACACTATGTTGCCTCCAATCCTGCACCATCTTTCAAACACTATGTTGCCTCCAATCCTGCACCATCTTTCAAACACTATGTTGCCTCCAATCCTGCACCATCTTTCAAACACTATGTTGCCTCCAATCCTGCACCATCTTTCAAACACTATGTTGCCTCCAATCCTGCACCATCTTTCAAACACTATGTTGCCTCCAATCCTGCACCATCTTTCAAACACTATGTTGCCTCCAATCCTGCACCATCTTTCAAACACTATGTTGCCTCCAATCCTGCACCATCTTTCAAACACTATGTTGCCTCCAATCCTGCACCATCTTTCAAACACAATGTTGCCTCCAATCCTGCACCATCTTTCAAACACTATGTTGCCTCCAATCCTGCACCATCTTTCAAACACAATGTTGCCTCCAATCCTGCACCATCTTTCAAACACTATGTTGCCTCCAATCCTGCACCATCTTTCAAACACAATGTTGCCTCCAATCCTGCACCATCTTTCAAACACTATGTTGCCTCCAATCCTGCACCATCTTTCAAACACAATGTTGCCTCCAATCCTGCACAATCTTTCAAACACTATGTTGCCTCCAATCCTGCACCATCTTTCAAACACAATGTTGCCTCCAATCCTGCACCATCTTTCAAACACTATGTTGCCTCCAATCCTGCACCATCTTTCAAACACTATGTTGCCTCCAATCCTGCACCATCTTTCAAACACAATGTTGCCTCCTTTCCTGCACCATCTTTCAAACACAATGTTGCCTCCAATCCTGCACCATCTTTCACACACTATGTTGCCTCCAATCCTGCACCATCTTTCAAACACAATGTTGCCTCCAATCCTGCACCATCTTTCAAACACTATGTTGCCTCCAATCCTGCACCATCTTTCAAACACTATGTTGCCTCCAATCCTGCACCATCTTTCAAACACAATGTTGCCTCCAATCCTGCACCATCTTTCAAACACTATGTTGCCTCCAATCCTGCACCATCTTTCAAACACAATGTTGCCTCCAATCCTGCACCATCTTTCAAACACTATGTTGCCTCCAATCCTGCACCATCTTTCAAACACTATGTTGCCTCCAATCCTGCACCATCTTTCAAACACTATGTTGCCTCCAATCCTGCACCATCTTTCAAACACTATGTTGCCTCCAATCCTGCACCATCTTTCAAACACAATGTTGCCTCCAATCCTGCACCATCTTTCAAACACAATGTTGCCTCCAATCCTGCACCATCTTTCAAACACTATGTTGCCTCCAATCCTGCACCATCTTTCAAACACAATGTTGCCTCCAATCCTGCACCATCTTTCAAACACTATGTTGCCTCCAATCCTGCACCATCTTTCAAACACTATGTTGCCTCCAATCCTGCACCATCTTTCAAACACAATGTTGCCTCCAATCCTGCACCATCTTTCAAACACAATGTTGCCTCCAATCCTGCACCATCTTTCAAACACTATGTTGCCTCCAATCCTGCACCATCTTTCAAACACTATGTTGCCTCCAATCCTGCACCATCTTTCAAACACAATGTTGCCTCCAATCCTGCACCATCTTTCAAACACTATGTTGCCTCCAATCCTGCACCATCTTTCAAACACTATGTTGCCTCCAATCCTGCACCATCTTTCAAACACAATGTTGCCTCCAATCCTGCACCATCTTTCAAACACTATGTTGCCTCCAATCCTGCACCATCTTTCAAACACTATGTTGCCTCCAATCCTGCACCATCTTTCAAACACTATGTTGCCTCCAATCCTGCACCATCTTTCAAACACTATGTTGCCTCCAATCCTGCACCATCTTTCAAACACTATGTTGCCTCCAATCCTGCACCATCTTTCAAACACTATGTTGCCTCCAATCCTGCACCATCTTTCAAACACTATGTTGCCTCCAATCCTGCACCATCTTTCAAACACTATGTTGCCTCCAATCCTGCACCATCTTTCAAACACTATGTTGCCTCCAATCCTGCACCATCTTTCAAACACAATGTTGCCTCCAATCCTGCACCATCTTTCAAACACTATGTTGCCTCCAATCCTGCACCATCTTTCAAACACAATGTTGCCTCCAATCCTGCACCATCTTTCAAACACAATGTTGCCTCCAATCCTGCACCATCTTTCAAACACTATGTTGCCTCCAATCCTGCACCATCTTTCAAACACTATGTTGCCTCCTATCCTGCACCATCTTTCAAACACTATGTTTCCTTCACTGCTCCTCCAATCCTGCACCATCTTTTCTGCTGTTTCCATTCCATCACCGCTAAATCAGGAGAGCCTGACCTAAACCCCTACTCACTAACTCTACACAATCTTGCCTGCTTTTTTTATTTTATTTCATTTTTTAGCAATATTATTACACAAAAACACATTTCAAACATATGTCATGTGGGGGGAAAACAATATCTAGTAACAGGGAGAAAAAAATGTGACATATTGACTCAAATATAAGACAAACAAAACACAAAATGAATGTTTTTTGTTCACGTTTCCACTGTCAGGGGATAAAAACTGCTGGATTGCATTGAAAAATGTCTCAGCTCAGTGGGGGTATGTGGGAGTGACAGGAAGAAAAGCTCTGACTCAATTATTGGTTTACATGCATGAATCTCTAACCCTGACTATAGGACGCTCCAGGAGGTTTGACCCTATTTTCCAGACTATAGAGCACACTGGTATATAAGCCACACCCACAAAATTAGAGGGAAATCTCCCCCCCCCCCCCCCCCCCCATGTATTAGCCTCACCCGACGCATATATAGACGTTGCGAAATGACTTATTTACACAGACATTTTTTTTTACATACCTTACTTAGAGACGGGGCCTGGAGCAGGGCAGTAAAACGGCTGATCAAACAAAACAGAAGTCATGGTCATGGACCCTGCATGCAACAGATTTGATGTTTTGGGGAATTTTTGGGGAGTGACAGGAAGAAAAGCTCTGACTCACTTGTTGGTTTACATGTATGAATCTCTAACCCTGACTATAGGACGCTCCAGAAGGTTTGACTGTATTTTCCAGACTATAGAGCACACTGGAATATAAGCCACACCCACAAAATTAGAGGGAAATCAGCCCCCCCTCACCTCCACCCATGTATTAGCCTCACCCGACTATAAGATGCAGAAATATATATATATATATATATATATATATATATATATATATTGCAAAATTACTTATTTACACAGAAATATTTTGTAAACCTTTTTTTCACATACCTTAATTGGAAACAGTGCCTGTAACAGGGCAGTAAAATGGCAGATCAAACAAAACAGAAGTCATGGTCATGGAGCCACTAGCTGCGCAAGCTAGCTCTCCAATCGGCTAAACGGATTTGATGTTTTGGGGAATTCACTGAGAAATTTCTGACAATTAAAGTAGATAAAAATGCCGTTTTAAGGTAATTACACTAACACAGACACTTGTAAATGTGTTAGCATATTAGCTTACAACACGAGCATGATGCATGAACACTCCTACAGACGTCACACACGGGACCGTTTAGTATGTATTAACGGTTTTAGTTATATTGTAAAACTTACAAACTATGATCGGAGTGATGAATGAAGACTCCATTGGAGTAGAAACGCTATGGACAGCTCGGAGACCAAGCAGCCCGTCTCTTTCCGCTTGAAAGTGCTGACTAGAAGGGAAGTGAAGCACCTGCAGTGAGCGGACTCGTCCCAAAGGTGGCGAGTTTTCTGTTTGGAAAACTTTTTTTATTATGGCCGTCAGCAAAGAAAAATCCCTAAGTTAGCCACACCGTTTCATAAGCCGCAGGGTTCAAAGTGTAGTAAAAAAAAAAAAAAAAGTAGCGTCTTATCATCCGGGATTTACGGCGGTAGCTTTTTGTGTTACTACTTTTTTAGAATACCTGTTTGGGTTTAAAAAAAAAGAGAAAAAAGTGTAATTTCTTTAGCTTGGTGTCACAGGTGGACGTGTGAGTGACAGATAGAAAAGCTGCGACTGGTCTGCACCTTTCATTCTCTTCTTTTTTGAACGCCTATAACTAAAAGGACAAAAGTGAAGGTAAGAAAAAAGGTCTTCACCACGGGTGCAAATAACATCTGGCAGATCAGGATTTAAAAAAAAGGCTTGGGTCGCTGCTGACGGGAAGAAAAGCTCTGAGTCATTTATAGAGAAGTTGTTTGGCAACCACCTCGCTTGTAAAAACAACAAAATAGACTAAAGCTCCATCTTGGTCAGGCTTTTTTGTTCTGGGTAAAAAAGTCAGTCTTACATTGGAGTCGCTCCTAAATGTCCTCCTCACCACAAAGTCTCCTTTCCCACATTTTACAGACTATGAGGCGCACTTTTAAAATCCTCTCATCTTCTCAAAACTGGACGGTGCGCCTCATGACCCTGTGCGCCTAATGTACAGAATAGTTCTGGTTGTGCAACTTTTTTTACCTTCTGGTACCTGCTGATCTTTCTTTGGATCTGCATAAGTCCTGAAAAATTGCGCGAGTCCGCCTTTGTAGTCCACTAGGTACCTTTTTTTCCCCTCTATCTTCTCGTTATGTGACATTCATCCTCCGCTGTTGCCATTTGTAATATAAAGTAGTGTCAAGTTCTTACTTATATCTGGCAGTCAACTCACCAGGAAAGCACTAAAACAAACCGGTGTTGTGACTTCACATTATTCACCCAAGGAACTTGAACTATTACAGAGTTCCGGCGGGACGTTTTTCTCACGAGACATATATATATGACCTTGTCGTTGTTTCCGGAGAGAAGACGCTGTCCAAGTGGAGGCACGTAAATAAGACCCGCCCACAAAACGGTGCATCCTGAAGAGGAAGTGAGTTGAAGATGATGTGTAGAACATCATCTCTGCAACATTTGGAGCACAGAAGCACCATTACAACCACGTTTAGAACATAATCATAATAATATGACTCCTTTAATGTGTCTTATATTCCGATGCGCCTTATATATGAAAAAAAGACCAAAAATAGCCCATTCTTCGGCAGTGCGCCTTATAATCCGGTGCGCCTTATATATGAAAAAGACCAACAATAGCCCGTTCATCGGCGGTGCGCCTTATAGTCCGATGCGCTTTATGCATGAAAAACGACCAAAAATAGCCCATACATTGGCAGTGCGCTTTATAATCCAGTGCACTTTGTATATGAAAAACAACTAAAAATAGGCAATTGTTCGGCTGTGCGCCTTATAATCTGGTGCGCCTTATATATGAAAAAGACCACCAATAGCCCGTTCATCGGCAGTGCGCTTTATAGTCCGATGCGCTTTATGCATGGAAAACGACCAAAAATAGCCCATACATTGGCGGTGCGCTTTATAATCCAGTGCGCTTTATATATGAAAAACAGCTAAAACATAGCCAATTGTTCGGTGGTGCGCCTTATAATCTGGTGCGCCTTATATATGAAAACGGCCAAGAAATGTCACATTCATCGGCAGCGAATCTTCTAATCCAGTGCGCTTTATATATGAAAAACAGCTAAAAAAAATAGCCAATTGTTCGGCAGTGCGCCTTATAATCTGGTGCGCCTTATATATGAAAACGACCAGGAAATGTCACATTCATCGGCAGCGAATCTTATAATCCAGTGCGCTTTATATATGAAAAACAACTAAAAATAGCCAATTCTTCGGCAGTGCGCTTTATAATCCGATGCGCCTAATATATGAAAAATGTCCAAAAAATAGCCCATTCGTTGGCAGTGGGCCTTATAATTTGATGTGCCTTATATATGGAAAAACAACCAAAAAATGGCCCATTCATTGGCAGTGAGTCTTATAATCCGGTGCGCCTTATATATGAAAAGGACCAACAATAGCCCATCCATTGGCAATGTGCCTTGTAATCCAGTGCGCTTTATATATGAAAAACGACCAAAAATAGCCCATTCATTGGCAGTGGGCCTTATAATCTGATGCGCTTTATATATGGAAAAACAACCAAAAAAATGACTCGTTCATTGGCAGTGAGTTTTATAATCCGGTGCGCCTCATATACGAAAAAGACCAACAATAGCCCGTACATCGGCAGTGCGCCTTATTGTCCGATACGCCTTGTGTATGAAAAATTTACCAAAAATAGCCCATACATTGGCAATGCGCCTTATAATCCAGTGCGCTTTATATATGAAAAACAACTAAAAATAGCCAATTCTTCGGCGGTGCCTTTATAATCTGGTGCGCCTTATATATGAAAACGGCAAAAATTTCACATTCATCTGCAGCAAGTTTTATAATCCAGTGCGCTTTATATATGAAAAACAACTAAAAATAGCCAATTCTTCGGCAGTGCGCTTTATAATCCAGTGCGCCTAATATATGAAAAATGTCCAAAAATAGCCTATTCGTTGGCGGTGCGCCTTATAATCCGGTGCGCCTTATATATGGAAAAACTACCAAAAACTGACCCATTCATTGGCAGTGAGTCTTATAATCCGGTGCGCCTTATATATGAAAAAAAATAAAAAAAATAGCTAATTCATCGGCAGAGTGCTTTATAATCTGGTGCACCTTATGGTCTGGAAAAAACGGTACATTCCCTAGACGACTGCAGCTTGCCACCTTCTCTTCTCCCTTCATGAACACAGGACGCCTGAAAGCAGACTACACCATGTTTCTAGAAGGCGGCTGTAGATGCTTCTAGAAGGTGGTTGTAGATGCTTCTAGAAGGTGGTTGTAGATGTTTCTAGAAGGCGGTTGTAGATGCTTCTAGAAGGTGGTTGTAGATGCTTCTAGAAGGTGGTTGTAGATGCTTCTAGAAGGTGGTTGTAGATGCTTCTAGAAGGTGGTTGTAGATGCTTCTAGAAGGCGGTTGTAGATGCTTCTAGAAGGCGGCTGTAGATGCTTCTAGAAGGTGGTTGTAGATGCTTCTAGAAGGTGGTTGTAGATGCTTCTAGAAGGTGGTTGTAGATGCTTCTAGAAGGCGGCTGTAGATGCTTCTAGAAGGTGGTTGTAGATGCTTCTAGAAGGTGGTTGTGGATGCTTCTAGAAGGTGGTTGTAGATGCTTCTAGAAGGTGGTTGTAGATGCTTCTAGAAGGTGGTTGTAGATGCTTCTAGAAGGTGGTTGTAGATGCTTCTAGAAGGTGGTTGTAGATGCTT
>NC_084634.1:895580-925580 GCF_033978795.1 Nerophis ophidion | reverse complement strand
AGAACATGTGATGGAGTTACTAACTAACTAGTGACTAGGAGCAGAGACACATTAACTAACTAGTGACTAGGAGAGAACATGTAATGGAGTTACTCACTAACTAGTGACTAGGAGAGAACATATGATGGAGTTACTAACTAGTGACTAGGAGCAGAGACACATTAGTAAAAGATTAGTCGGCCTTTTCCCACTCATGTGAGTCTTGCCTTGTCCCCTGGTGGCTGCTGGTGGTGGAAGCACCTGCAACAAGTCACATGGAAACACAGCATTAACCTGCTAGAAGAAGCTGGCTTCTAGAAGAGGAAGATCATCCTAAAAACAAGCGCTAATCATTGATGTTTTGCAATGCAGTCTGCTGGAAATGACAGAAAGCGCCATTCTACCAAGCAACTGATGCTGTGGTAAAAGTTGGAAATTGCCACAGAACATGTTTGAAGATATAGCGGCTAAAGTGGTTAGTGCACGCCTCAAATGTGTCACGTTTCACGTGTCAGGTAAACCACGACGACTGAATCCCCTTCCTACTATTGTGGATTCCAAATGTGCTGGATAAAAACAAAATAGTTTCAGCCCTGACAATTCACATTGCGAGTGCTAAATGAGTCCTTGTGTCCTACATGTTGTGATAGTCAGCATTTATTCTACATATTCTACTTTCAAATAAATCTCAAACAGCAGGCAGGCTTGTGTGTTACATCTTTGCTGCCATCTGGTGGACAATGGGACTAAATCACATCAATGACCCTTTTAATAACAGCACAGCATTTACTTATAAGACAACATCTAAACAACCTACCTTAGTCATGGTGCAATACTAAATAATCAACTAGCATAGAGGTCAACACACAAGGTCATGTGGACCTCCACCCCTGATGCGTGCCAGTCATGTTGACCTCCACCCCTGACCTCCACCAGTCATGTGGACCTCCACCCCTGATCCGTGCCAGTCATGTGGACCTCCACCCCTGACCTGTGCCAGTCATGTGGACCTCCACCAGTCATGTGGACCTCCACCCCTGACCCGTGCCAGTCATGTGGACCTCCACCTCTGACCCGTGCCAGTCATGTGGACCTCCACCCCTGACCTGTGCCAGTCATGTGGACCTCCACCCCTGACCTCCACCAGTCATGTGGACCTCCACCCCTGACCTGTGCCAGTCATGTGGACCTCCACCCCTAACCTGTGCCAGTCATGTGGACCTCCACCCCTAACCTGTGCCAGTCATGTGGACCTCCACCCCTAACCTGTGCCAGTCATGTCAACTTCCACCCCTGACCTGTGCCAGTCATGTGGACCTCCACCCCTGACCTGTGCCAGTCATGTCGACCTCCACCAGTCCTGTCGACCTCCACTCCTGACCTGTGCCAGTCATGTGGACCTCCACCCCTGACCTGTGCCAGTCATGTGGACCTCCACCAGTCCTGTCGACCTCCACCCCTGACCTGTGCCACTCATGTCGACCTCCACCAGTCCTGTCGACCTTCACTCCTGACCTGTGTCAGTCATGTGGACCTCCACCCCTGACCTGTGCCAGTCATGTGGACCTCCACCCCTGACCTGTGCCAGTCATGTCAACCTCCACCCCTGACCTGTGCCAGTCATGTGGACCTCCACCCCTGACCTGTGCCAGTCATGTCGACCTCCACCAGTCCTGTCGACCTCCACCCCTGACCTGTGCCAGTCATGTGGACCTCCACCCCTGACCTGTGCCAGTCATGTGGACCTCCACCCCTGACCTGTGCCAGTCATGTTGACCTCCACCCCTGACCTGTGCCAGTCATGTGGACCTCCAGCCCTGACCTGTGCCAGTCATGTGGACCTCCACCCCTGACCTCCACCAGTCATGTGGACCTCCACCCCTGACCTGTGCCAGTCATGTGGACCTCCACCCCTGACCTGTGCCAGTCATGTGGACCTCCACCCCTGACCTCCACCAGTCATGTGGACCTCCACCCCTGACCTGTGCCAGTCATGTGGACCTCCACCCCTGACCTGTGCCAGTCATGTGGACCTCCACCCCTGACCTCCACCAGTCATGTGGACCTCCACCCCTGACCTGTGCCAGTCATGTGGACCTCCACCCCTGACCTGTGCCAGTCATGTGGACCTCCACCCCTGACCTCCACCAGTCATGTGGACCTCCACCCCTAACCTGTGCCAGTCATGTGGACCTCCAGCCCTGACCTGTGCCAGTCATGTGGACCTCCACCCCTAACCTGTGCCAGTCATGTCAACCTCCACCCCTGACCTGTGCCAGTTATGTGGACCTCCACCCCTGACCCGTGCCAGTCATGTGGACCTCCACCCGTGACCCGTGCCAGTGGTGGTCTTACCCTCCTTGCTGACTCCCAGGCAGCCCTTGAGCTCCAGCAGGGTGATGACCTTGTCCTTGTTGAGGTCGCAGTAGTCACAGAACTTGCGGCCGCACTTCTTGGGTTTGGCTTTCTTCTTCAGGTACTTCTTGAAGGGCCGGAGCTCCTTCTTGTTGACGTCCTGACTGCCGTTGATGTCCAGCTGTCCAAAGTACCAGTGCACCACCCTCTCTTCCAGCGTGTGACTGGGCTCAGGCTCCACAAAGCTGCAGGTGGACACAGGTGGACACAGGTGGACACCTGATCAGTTATGTCTGAAGCCAATGAGAATACAGATCTTTAGGGTCCAGGAGGACCGACACAAGTAGGACCTGGAACTACAAACTAGCGCTACTCGGCACACATCCCTGCTGACGACTCTGAATGATTGACAGTTGTCTTTTCTACAGTGGTGTCCCTTGAGAAAACTGTTGGTACCGTGGAACATGTACCATGCTGATGCAAGTCCTGAGTCAGGTCTACCTAGTCCTGGATGGACATGTGTGCAGCTCTTACTAAATAGTCACTCAACATGTCTTTCAGTCGCCATCAGGACTGAAGCAGTTCTGCTAAGGTTCTGCATCCTGGGTGACGTGAGGACCATGACAGTCTTTGTGGACGTCTCAGCCTGTTACTTGTCAGGGGAGGGGCCATCAAGTGTCACAACCTACCTCCCTCCACCAGAGGGGGCTGGTGAGTTTATGGCTTGGACCATGTCCGTGGTGAGGGCGTCCAACAGACTCGTTATGAACTCCGCTTTCTTCCCCTCGGGGCAACCTGGTGTCAATCAAGCACAAACACACTTGGTTACTAATTTGACTTGTTACAGAGTCCTTAAAGACACAGTCTGACTAATTTGACTTGTTACAGAGTCCTTAAAGACATAGTCTGACTAATTTGACTTGTTACAGAGTCCTTAAAGACAGAGTATGACTAATTTGACTTGTTACAGAGTCCTTAAAGACACAGTCTGACTAATTTGACTTGTTACAGAGTCCTTAAAGACAGAGTCTGACTAATTTGACTTGTTACAGAGTCCTTAAAGACATAGTCTGACTAATTTGACTTGTTACAGAGTCCTTAAAGACACAGTCTGACTAATTTGACTTGTTACAGAGTCCTTAAAGACACAGTCTGACTAATTTGACTTGTTACAGAGTCCTTAAAGACACAGTCTGACTAATTTGACTTGTTACAGAGTCCTTAAAGACACAGTATGACTAATTTGACTTGTTAAAGAGTCCTTAAAGACACAGTCTGACTAATTTGACTTGTTACAGAGTCCTTAAAGACATAGTCTGACTAATTTGACTTGTTACAGAGTCCTTAAAGACAGAGTATGACTAATTTGACTTGTTACAGAGTCCTTAAAGACACAGTCTGACTAATTTGACTTGTTACAGAGTCCTTAAAGACAGAGTCTGACTAATTTGACTTGTTACAGAGTCCTTAAAGACACAGTCTGACTAATTTGACTTGTTACAGAGTCCTTAAAGACACAGTCTGACTAATTTGACTTGTTACAGAGTCCTTAAAGACAGAGTATGACTAATTTGACTTGTTACAGAGTCCTTAAAGACACAGTCTGACTAATTTGACTTGTTACAGAGTCCTTAAAGACACAGTCTGACTAATTTGACTTGTTACAGAGTCCTTAAAGACACAGTCTGACTAATTTGACTTGTTACAGAGTCCTTAAAGACACAGTCTGACTAATTTGACTTGTTACAGAGTCCTTAAAGACACAGTCTGACTAATTTGACTTGTTACAGAGTCCTTAAAGACACAGTCTGACTAGTTTGACTTGTTACACAGTCCTTAAAGACACAGTCTGACTAATTTGACTTGTTACAGAGTCCTTAAAGACAGAGTATGACTAATTTGACTTGTTACAGAGTCCTTAAAGACACAGTATGACTAATTTGACTTGTTACAGAGTCCTTAAAGACACAGTCTGACTAATTTGACTTGTTACAGAGTCCTTAAAGACAGAGTCTGACTAATTTGACTTGTTACAGAGTCCTTAAAGACACAGTCTGACTAATTTGACTTGTTACAGAGTCCTTAAAGACACAGTCTGAGTAATTTGACTTGTTACAGAGTCCTTAAAGAGAGAGTATGACTAATTTGACTTGTTACAGAGTCATTAAAGACAGAGTCTGACTAATTTGACTTGTTACAGAGTCCTTAAAGACACAGTCTGACTAATTTGACTTGTTACAGAGTCCTTAAAGACACAGTATGACTAATTTGACTTGTTACAGAGTCCTTAAAGACAGAGTATGACTAATTTGACTTGTTACAGAGTCCTTAAAGACAGAGTCTGACTAATTTGACTTGTTACAGAGTCCTTAAAGACACAGTCTGAGTAATTTGACTTGTTACAGAGTCCTTAAAGACAGAGTCTGACTAATTTGACTTGTTACAGAGTCCTTAAAGACACAGTCTGAGTAATTTGACTTGTTACAGAGTCCTTAAAGACACAGTCTGACTAATTTGACTTGTTACAGAGTCCTTAAAGACATAGTCTGACTAATTTGACTTGTTACAGAGTCCTTAAAGACAGAGTATGACTAATTTGACTTGTTACAGAGTCCTTAAAGACATAGTCTGAGTAATTTGACTTGTTACAGAGTCCTTAAAGACACAGTCTGACTAATTTGACTTGTTACAGAGTCCTTAAAGACAGAGTATGAATAATTTGACTTGTTACAGAGTCCTTAAAGACAGAGTCTGAGTAATTTGACTTGTTACAGAGTCCTTAAAGACACAGTCTGACTAATTTGACTTGTTACAGAGTCCTTAAAGACACAGTCTGACTAATTTGACTTGTTACAGAGTCCTTAAAGACAGAGTATGAATAATTTGACTTGTTACAGAGTCCTTAAAGACAGAGTATGAATAATTTGACTTGTTACAGAGTCCTTAAAGACAGAGTATGACTAATTTGACTCGTCCCTTCATACAGACAGAGACTGTAACTGGCTAAAACTGTTCTGAAGACCATTAGGAAGTACACCGCTGAGGCTGTGGAGGAACTGCACGCATGTTTGGAGACGACCGACTGGGAGGCAATTGGAGCGGCCACGGAGTCTCTGGAGGAGCATACGGACACTGAGACCTCATACATAAAGTTCAATGAGGCGGCCATCCTTCCAACGCGCACCAGGACTTGTTCTAACAACGACAAGAAGCCCTGGTTCACGACCAAGCTCCGACAGCTGCGCAAGAAGAAGGAGACTTCATGGACTGGAGTACCTACGGAGAAGTGAAGTACCACTTCAACAGGGAAGTGGAGAAAGCTAACTCTGCGTACTCTAACCATCTACAGGAACAGTTCAGCTCCAATGACTCTGCAGTCATGTGGAGCGGGCTAAGGGCCCTTACGAACTATAAGCCCAAACCCCCCAGGCCCTGAATGACCGGACTCTCGCTCAGGGCTTCAACACACACTACTGTCATCACAAACGGCCTTCAGCTCATCAAAGCTCTGCATCCTCCCCACCAATGCCAGCACTTCATTAAAGGACTCCAAGAAGATCACAGGACTTCATCAGAGGTCCTCTCCATCCGAGAGGAGGATGTAAGCCGGCAGTTCTTGGAGCTCAACACGTGGACAGCCGGATGGTGTCTCCCCTTCCACCCTCAGATACCCCGCCAATCAGCTGGCTCCTGTCTTCACTGACATTTTCAACACCTCTCTGGAGCTTTGCCGCGGGCCGTCCTGCTTCAAGACCTCTACCATTGTCCCTGTCCCCAAGAAACCATGGCTCACAGGACTTAATGACTACAGGCCGATGGCGGTGACGTCTGTGGTCATGAAATCCTTTGAAGGCTTGGTCCTGCCCCACCTCAAGGACATCACCGCCCCCTTCCTCGGCCCACTGCAGTTCGCCTACAGAGCCAACAGGTCTGTGGCTGATGCAGTGAACTTGGACCCCCACTTCATCCTGGAGCATCTGGACTCCCCATGAACCTATGCCAGGATCCTGTTTGTGGACTTCAGCTGTGCTTTCAACACCATCCTCCCTGGACTACTATGAGATAAGCTCTACCAGCTCAGTGTGCCCGACTCCCTCTCTGCAGTCTGATCTATGACTTCCTGACGGTTTTTGATTGATTGATTGATACTTGTATTAGTAGATTGCACAGTACAGTACATATTCCGTACAATTGACCACTAAATGGTAACACCCCAATAAGTTTTTCAACTTGTTTAAGTCGGGGTCCACGTTAATCAATTCATGGACCGAAGACAGCACGTGTGACTGGGGAAGATTGTCTCGGACAGTCGAACCACGAACACTGGAACTCCTCAGGGCTGTGTACTTTCCCCCTGGCTCTTCTCCCTGCATACCAACTGCTGGACCTCCAGTCACCAGTCGGTGAAGCTGCTCAAGTTTGTGGACAACACCACCCTCCTCGGGCCCATCTCGGATGGCGACGAGTCCGCCTAAAGGAGAGAGATGGACCAGCTGGCGTCCTGGTGCAGCCTCAACAACTTGGAGCTGAACGCCCAGAAGACAGTGGAGAGGATCTTGGACTTCAGGAAAGTCACAGCCCCACCATCCCCCCCTCACCCTGGTTGACTCTTCCACCCCCGTCTTCCGTTTCTTGGGCCCCACCATCCCCCCTCACCCTGGTTGACTCTTCCACCCCCGTCTTCCGTTTCTTGGGCCCCACAATCCCCCCTCACCCTGGTTGACTATCCCACCCCCGTCTTCCGTTTCTTGGGCCCCACCATCCACCCTCCCCCTGGTTGACTCTCCCACCCCCGTCTTCCGTTTCTTGGGCCTCACCATCCCCCCTCACCCTGGTTGACTCTCCCACCCCCGTCTTCCGTTTCTTGGGCCCCACCATCACCCCTCCCCCTGGTTGACTCTCCCACCCCCGTCTTCCGTTTCTTGGGCCCCACCATCCACCCTCCCCCTGGTTGACTCTCCCACCCCCGTCTTCCGTTTCTTGGGCCCCACCATCCACCCTCACCCTGGTTGACTCTTCCACCCCCGTCTTCCGTTTCTTGGGCCCCACCATCCACCCTCACCCTGGTTGACTCTTCCACCCCCGTCTTCCGTTTCTTGGGCCCCACCATCCACCCTCACCCTGGTTGACTCTTCCACCCCCGTCTTCCGTTTCTTGGGCCCCACCACCCACCCTCACCCTGGTTGACTCTTCCACCCCCGTCTTCCGTTTCTTGGGCCCCACCATCCCCCCTCACCCTGGTTGACTCTTCCACCCCCGTCTTCCGTTTCTTGGGCCCCACCATCCCCCCTCACCCTGGTTGACTCTTCCACCCCCGTCTTCCGTTTCTTGGGCCCCACCATCCCCCCTCACCCTGGTTGACTCTCCCACCCCCGTCTTCCGTTTCTTGGGCCCCACCATCACCCCTCACCCTGGTTGACTCTTCCACCCCCGTCTTCCGTTTCTTGGGCCCCACCATCCCCCCCTCACCCTGGTTGACTCTCCCACCCCCGTCTTCCGTTTCTTGGGCCCCACCATCACCCCTCACCCTGGTTGACTCTTCCACCCCCGTCTTCCGTTTCTTGGGCCCCACCATCCCCCCTCACCCTGGTTGACTCTTCCACCCCCGTCTTCCGTTTCTTGGGCCCCACCATCACCCCTCACCCTGGTTGACTCTTCCACCCCCGTCTTCCGTTTCTTGGGCCCCACCATCCACCCTCACCCTGGTTGACTCTCCGACCCCCGTCTTCATTGTGGACTCCTTCCGTTTCTTGGGCCCCACCATCACCCAGGACCTCAAGTGGGAGCCTCATCAAGAAGGCCCAGCAGAGGATGTACTTGTACTTCCTGCGGCAGCTAAGGAAACTTAAGGTGCCGACTGAGATGCTGGTGCAGTTCTACTCAGCCATCATCCAGTCCATCACCGTCTACGTGTACACACATAGTCACTTATAGTCAAATATAGTCACTTAGAGCAACTTATAGTCACTTATAGTAACTTATAGTCACTTATAGTCACTTATAGTCACTTATAGTCACTTAGAGCAACTTATAGTCACTTATAGTAACTTATAGTCACTTATAGTCACTTATAGTCAAATATAGTCACTTATACCAACTTATAGTCACTTAGAGTAACTTATAGTCACTTATGGCAACTTAAAGTCACTTATTGCAACTTATAAAAACTTATAGTCACTTATAGTCAAATATAGTCACTTATAGCAACTTATAGTCACTTATAGCAACTTATAGTCACTTAGAGTAACTTATAGTCACTTATAGTCACTTATAGTCAAATATAGTCACTTAGAGCAAATTATAGTCACCTATAGTAACTTATAGTCACTTATAGTCAAATATAGTCACTTATACCAACTTATAGTCACTTAGAGTAACTTATAGTCACTTATGGCAACTTAAAGTCGTTTATTGCAACTTATAAAAACTTATAGTCACTTATAGTCAAATATAGTCACTTATAGCAACTTATAGTCACTTATAGCAACTTATAGTCACTTAGAGTAACTAATAGTCACTTATGTCAACTTAAAGTCACTTATTGCAGCTTATAGTCACTTAAAGTAACTTATAGTCACTTATGGCAACTTAAGGTCACTTATAGTAACTCATAGTAACTTATAGTCACTTATAGCAACTTATAGTAACTTATAGTCACTTATAGCATCTTCCAGTCACTTATTAGCAACTTAAAGTCACGTATTGCAACTTATAGTAACCTATAGTCAATTATAGCAAGTTATAGTCACTTATAGCAACTTACAGTCACTTATAGTAATTTACAGTCACCTATAGCAACTTATAGTCACTTATAGCAACTTATAGTCACTTATGCAACTTATAGTCACTTATAGCAACTTATAGTCACTTATAGAAACTTATAGTCACTTATGCAACTTATAGTCACTTATAGCAACTTATAGTAACTTATAGTCACTTACAGTCACTTATAGTCACTTATAGTCACTTATGCAACTTATAGTCACTATAGCAACTTATAGTAACTTATAGCAACTTATAGTAACTTATAGTCACTTACAGTCACTTATAGTAACTTATAGTCACTTGTAGCAACTTATAGTCACTTATAGCAACTTATAGTCACTCATAGCAACATATGGTCACTTATAGTCATTTATAGCAACTTATAGTCACTCATAGCAACATATGGTCACTTATAGTCACTTATAGCAACTCATAGTACCTTATAACAACTTATAGTCACTTATAATAACTTATAGAAACTTTTCGTACCTTATGCAACTTATAGTCATTTATAGCAACTTATAGTCACTCATAGCAACTTATGGTCACTTATAGTCACTTATAGCAACGTATAGTACCTTATAGCAACTCATAGTACCTTATAACAACTTATAGTCACTTATAATAACGTATAGAAACTTATAGTCACTTATAGTAACATATAGAAACTTATAGTCACTTATAGTAACGTATAGAAACTTATAGTCACTTATAGTAACGTATAGAAACTTATAGTCACTTATAGTAAGTTATAGTAACTTACAGCAACTTATAGTCACGTATAGCAACTTATAGCAACGTATAGTAACTTATAGTCACTTATAGTCACTTATAGTAACTTATAGAAACTTTTTGTAACTTATGCAACCTATAGTCATTTATAGCAACTTATAGTCACTCATAGCAACTTATAGTCATTTATAGTCACTTATAGCAACTCATAGTACCTTATAACAACTTATAGTCACTTATAGTAGCGTATAGCAACTTATAGTAACTTAATGCAACTTATAGTCACTTATAGTAAGTTATAGTAACTTACAGCAACTTATAGTCCCTTAAAGCAACATATAGTCACTTAAAGACACTTATAGTAACTTATAGTAACTTATAGTCACTTATAGACACTTACAGTAACTTATAGTAACTTATCATAACTTATTGTAACTTATAATAACTTATTGTAACTTATCATAACTTATAGTAACTAATAATAACCTATAGTCACTTATAGTAGCTTTTGGTAACTTATACTAACCTATAGTACCCTATAGTAACTTAAAGTAACTAATAGAAACTTTTATTCACTTACAGTATATCAACTTATAGTAACTGATAGTAACCTATAGTAACTTATAGTCATTTATAGTAACTTATAGTAACTTATCATAGCTTATAGCAACGTATAGTAACTTTTAGTACCCTGCAGTACCTTATAGTAACTTATAGCAATCCATAGTAACTTATAGTCAATTATAGTCACTTAAAGTCACTTTATCGAAACTTATAGTAACTTATGCATCTTATAGTCTCTTATAGCAACCTATAGTGACTTATAGTAACTTATAGTAACATATAGTAACTTATAGTAACTTATAGTCACTTATAGTAACATATAGTAACTTATAGTAACTTATAGTCACTTATAGTAACATATAGTAACTTATAGTAACATATAGTAACTTATAGTAACTTATAGTCACTTATAGTAACTTATAGTAACTTATAGTAACTTATAGTAACATATAGTAACTTATAGTAACTTATAGTCACTTATAGTAACTTATAGTAGCTTATAGTCACTTATAGTAACTTATAGTAACTTATAGTAACATATAGTAACTTATAGTAACTTATAGAAACAAAGAAGATGTGAAGATAACCTGTCAGGTCTCTGCCTTGGAAAAGATCTTCTGAGTCTGGGAGGTGAGACCGTGGTGCTTTGTCACATTCTGGGGTCTGGTACCTGTTAGACCACAGAACACAACTCTGTCACATTCTGGGGTCTGGTACCTGTTAGACCACAGAACACAACTCTGTCACATTCTGGCGTCTGGTACCTGTTAGACCACAGAACACAACTCTGTCACATTCTGGGGTCTGGTACCTGTTAGACCACAGAACACAACTCTGTCACATTCTGGCGTCTGGTACCTGTTAGACCACAGAACACAACTCTGTCACATTCTGGGGTCTGGTACCTGTTAGACCACAGAACACAACTCTGTCACATTCTGGTGTCTGGTACCTGTTAGACCCCAGAACACAACTCTGTCACATTCTGGTGTCTGGTACCTGTTAGACCACAGAACACAACTCTGTCACATTCTGGGGTCTGGTACCTGTTAGACCACAGAACACAACTCTGTCACATTCTGGCGTCTGGTACCTGTTAGACCACAGAACACAACTCTGTCACATTCTGGGGTCTGGTACCTGTTAGACCACAGAACACAACTCTGTCACATTCTGGTGTCTGGTACCTGTTAGACCCCAGAACACAACTCTGTCACATTCTGGGGTCTGGTACCTGTTAGACCACAGAACACAACTCTGTCACATTCTGGCGTCTGGTACCTGTTAGACCACAGAACACAACTCTGTCACATTCTGGGGTCTGGTACCTGTTAGACCACAGAACACAACTCTGTCACATTCTGGCGTCTGGTACCTGTTAGACCACAGAACACAACTCTGTCACATTCTGGGGTCTGGTACCTGTTAGACCACAGAACACAACTCTGTCACATTCTGGTGTCTGGTACCTGTTAGACCCCAGAACACAACTCTGTCACATTCTGGTGTCTGGTACCTGTTAGACCACAGAACACAACTCTGTCACATTCTGGGGTCTGGTACCTGTTAGACCACAGAACACAACTCTGTCACATTCTGGCGTCTGGTACCTGTTAGACCACAGAACACAACTCTGTCACATTCTGGGGTCTGGTACCTGTTAGACCACAGAACACAACTCTGTCACATTCTGGTGTCTGGTACCTGTTAGACCCCAGAACACAACTCTGTCACATTCTGGTGTCTGGTACCTGTTAGACCACAGAACACAACTCTGTCACATTCTGGTGTCTGGTACCTGTTAGACCACAGAACACAACTCTGTCACATTCTGGTGTCTGGTACCTGTTAGACCCCAGAACACAACTCTGTCACATTCTGGTGTCTGGTACCTGTTAGACCCCAGAACACAACTCTGTCACATTCTGACGTCTGGTACCTGTTAGACCCCAGAACACAACTCTGTCACATTCTGGTGTCTGGTACCTGTTAGACCACAGAACACAACTCTGTCACATTCTGGCGTCTGGTACCTGTTAGACCCCAGAACACAACTCTGTCACATTCTGGCGTCTGGTACCTGTTAGACCCCAGAACACAACTCTGTCACATTCTGGCGTCTGGTACCTGTTAGACCCCAGAACACAACTCTGTCACATTCTGGCGTCTGGTACCTGTTAGACCCCAGAACACAACTCTGTCACATTCTGGCGTCTGGTACCTGTTAGACCACAGAACACAACTCTGTCACATTCTGGCGTCTGGTACCTGTTAGACCCCAGAACACAACTCTGTCACATTCTGGCGTCTGGTACCTGTTAGACCACAGAACACAACTCTGTCACATTCTGGGGTCTGGTACCTGTTAGACCACAGAACACAACTCTGTCACATTCTGGCGTCTGGTACCTGTTAGACCACAGAACACAACTCTGTCACATTCTGGCGTCTGGTACCTGTTAGACCCCAGAACACAACTCTGTCACATTCTGGAGTCTGGTACCTGTTAAACCACAGAACACAACTCTGTCACATTCTGGCGTCTGGTACCTGTTAGACCACAGAACACAACTCTGTCACATTCTGGCGTCTGGTACCTGTTAGACCCCAGAACACAACTCTGTCACATTCTGGCGTCTGGTACCTGTTAGACCCCAGAACACAACTCTGTCACATTCTGGGGTCTGGTACCTGTTAGACCACAGAACACAACTCTGTCACATTCTGGCGTCTGGTACCTGTTAAACCACAGAACACAACTCTGTCACATTCTGGCGTCTGGTACCTGTTAGACCACAGAACACAACTCTGTCACATTCTGGCGTCTGGTACCTGTTAGACCACAGAACACAACTCTGTCACATTCTGGCGTCTGGTACCTGTTAGACCACAGAACACAACTCTGTCACATTCTGGCGTCTGGTACCTGTTAGACCCCAGAACACAACTCTGTCACATTCTGGCGTCTGGTACCTGTTAGACCACAGAACACAACTCTGTCACATTCTGGGGTCTGGTACCTGTTAAACCACAGAACACAACTCTGTCACATTCTGGCGTCTGGTACCTGTTAGACCCCAGAACACAACTCTGTCACATTCTGGCGTCTGGTACCTGTTAGACCCCAGAACACAACTCTGTCACATTCTGGCGTCTGGTACCTGTTAGACCACAGAACACAACTCTGTCACATTCTGGCGTCTGGTACCTGTTAAACCACAGAACACAACTCTGTCACATTCTGGCGTCTGGTACCTGTTAGACCACAGAACACAACTCTGTCACATTCTGGCGTCTGGTACCTGTTAGACCCCAGAACACAACTCTGTCACATTCTGGGGTCTGGTACCTGTTAGACCACAGAACACAACTCTGTCACATTCTGGCGTCTGGTACCTGTTAAACCACAGAACACAACTCTGTCACATTCTGGCATCTGGTACCTGTTAGACCACAGAACACAACTCTGTCACATTCTGGCGTCTGGTACCTGTTAGACCCCAGAACACAACTCTGTCACATTCTGGCGTCTGGTACCTGTTAGACCCCAGAACACAACTCTGTCACATTCTGGGGTCTGGTACCTGTTAGACCACAGAACACAACTGTCACATTCTGGCGTCTGGTACCTGTTAAACCACAGAACACAACTCTGTCACATTCTGGCGTCTGGTACCTGTTAGACCACAGAACACAACTCTGTCACATTCTGGCGTCTGGTACCTGTTAGACCACAGAACACAACTCTGTCACATTCTGGCGTCTGGTACCTGTTAGACCCCAGAACACAACTCTGTCACATTCTGGCGTCTGGTACCTGTTAGACCACAGAACACAACTCTGTCACATTCTGGGGTCTGGTACCTGTTAAACCACAGAACACAACTCTGTCACATTCTGGCGTCTGGTACCTGTTAGACCCCAGAACACAACTCTGTCACATTCTGGCGTCTGGTACCTGTTAGACCACAGAACACAACTCTGTCACATTCTGGGGTCTGGTACCTGTTAGACCCCAGAACACAACTCTGTCACATTCTGGCGTCTGGTACCTGTTAGACCACAGAACACAACTCTGTCACATTCTGGGGTCTGGTACCTGTTAGACCACAGAACACAACTCTGTCACATTCTGACGTCTGGTACCTGTTAAACCACAGAACACAACTCTGTCACATTCTGGCGTCTGGTACCTGTTAGACCACAGAACACAACTCTGTCACATTCTGGCGTCTGGTACCTGTTAGACCCCAGAACACAACTCTGTCACATTCTGGCGTCTGGTACCTGTTAGACCACAGAACACAACTCTGTCACATTCTGGGGTCTGGTACCTGTTAGACCACAGAACACAACTCTGTCACATTCTGGCGTCTGGTACCTGTTAGACCCCAGAACACAACTCTGTCACATTCTGGCGTCTGGTACCTGTTAGACCACAGAACACAACTCTGTCACATTCTGGCGTCTGGTACCTGTTAGACCCCAGAACACAACTCTGTCACATTCTGGCGTCTGGTACCTGTTAGACCCCAGAACACAACTCTGTCACATTCTGGCGTCTGGTACCTGTTAGACTCCAGAACACAACTCTGTCACATTCTGGCGTCTGGTACCTGTTAGACCCCAGAACACAACTCTGTCACATTCTGGGGTCTGGTACTTGTTAGACCCCAGAACACAACCCTGTCACATTCTGGTGTCTGGTACCTGTTAGACCTCGGACCACAAGAGCTGAAGAGAGCTGGACTAGAAGAGTGTCCAAAGAAAAGCTGATGTCTTGAATGAAGAAGCCGCTGTCTGCTTTTATTGTCCTCACATGTGTTGTCTTACTACAGTGTGACAGAAATGTGAGCTAGCGTGCAGAAAGACTAATAAAAGCCAAAAGTGTGTGACTACTTTCCTCCTGGCACTCGGGTCCTGAGTGGAAAATGACAATAAAGTAAGTTTCTTGTCTCCCAGCCTGCGAGGTCAGCATGTCCAACATTCTGCACACCCGCTCAACGTGTCGCCTCGTCGACATCATCAATACATGTACATGTATTGATGATGTACATGTATGTACATAAGATCATTGTCTCCCAAAACGTTGTTAGTTAATGATATCATCAGAGACAACAATCTTAACGTCATCGGTCTCAGTGAAACCTGGCTTAAACCAAACGACTTTTTTGCGCTAAATGAGTCATGTCCTCCTAACTTTACACATGCGCATATTGCCCGTCCGCTTAAAAGGGGTGGGGGGGGTCGCACTAATATACAACGAAAACTTTAACCTTAGTCCTAACATAAATAATAAATATAAATCGTTTGAGGTGCTTACTATGAGGTCTGTCACACCGCTGCCTCTACACCTGGCTGTTATCTACCGCCCCCCAGGGCCCTGTTCGGACTTTATCAATGAATTCTCAGAGTTCGTTGCTGATCTAGTGACACACGCCGATAATATAATCATAATGGGGGACTTTAATATCCATATGAATACCCCATCGGACCCACCGTGCGTAGCGCTCCAGACTATAATTGATAGCTGTGGTCTCACACAAATAATAAATGAACCCACGCATCGCAACGGTAATACGATAGACCTAGTGCTTGTCAGGGGTATCACCGCTTCCAAAGTTACGATACTCCCGTATACTAAAGTATTGTCCGATCATTACCTTATAAAATTCGAGGTTCAGACGCATGTTCGTCAAACTAATAATAATAATAACTGCTATAGCAGCCGCAACATTAATACGGCCACAACGACAACTCTTGCTGACCTACTGCCCTCGGTAATGGCACCATTCCCAAAGTATGTGGGCTCTATTGATAACCTCACTAACAACTTTAACGACGCCCTGCGCGAAACCATTGATAACATAGCACCGCTAAAGTTAAAAAAGGCTCCAAAAAAGCGCACCCCGTGGTTTACAGAAGAAACTAGAGCTCAGAAATTATTATGCAGAAAGCTGGAACGCAAATGGCGCACGACTAAACTTGAGGTGCACCATCAAGCATGGAGTGATGGTTTAATAACTTATAAACGCATGCTTACCTTAGCTAAAGCTAATTATTACTCAAATCTCATCCACCGTAATAAAAACGATCCTAAATTTTTGTTTAGTACGGTAGCATCGCTAACCCAACAAGGGACTCCTTCCAGTAGCTCCACCCACTCAGCTGATGACTTTATGCAATTCTTTAGTAAGAAAATTGAAGTCATTAGAAAGGAGATTAAAGACAATGCGTCCCAGCTACAACGGGGTTCTATTAACACTGACACGATGGTATATACGGCGGATACTGCCCTCCAAAATAGTTTCTCTCGTTTTGAGGAAATAACATTAGAGGAATTGTTACAACGTGTAAATGGAATAAAACAGACAACATGTTTACTTGACCCTCTTCCTGGGAAACTGATCAAGGAGCTCTTTGTATTATTAGGTCCATCAGTGCTAAATATTATAAACTTATCACTTTCCTCGGGCACTGTTCCCCTAGCATTCAAAAAAGCGGTTATTCATCCTCTTCTTAAAAGACCTAACCTCGATCCTGACCTCATGGTAAACTACCGACCGGTGTCTCACCTTCCCTTTATTTCAAAAATCCTTGAAAAAATTGTTGCGGAGCAGTTAAATGAACACTTAGCGTCTAACAATCTATGTGAAACCTTTCAATCCGGTTTCAGGGCAAATCACTCGACTGAGACAGCCCTCGCAAAAATGACTAATGATCTACTGCTAACGATGGATTCTGATGCGTCATCTATGTTGCTGCTCCTCGATCTTAGCGCTGCTTTCGATACCGTCGATCATAATATTTTATTAGAACGTATCAAAACACGAATTGGTATGTCAGACTTAGCCCTGTCTTGGTTTAACTCTTATCTTACTGATAGGATGCAGTGTGTCTCCCATAACAATGTGACCTCGGACTACGTTAAGGTAACGTGTGGAGTTCCCCAGGGTTCGGTCCTTGGCCCTGCACTCTTCAGCATCTACATGCTGCCGCTAGGTGACATCATACGCAAATACGGTATTAGCTTTCACTGTTATGCTGATGACACCCAACTCTACATGCCCCTAAAGCTGACCAACACGCCGGATTGTAGTCAGCTGGAGGCGTGTCTTAATGAAATTAAACAATGGATGTCCGCTAACTTTTTGCAACTCAACGCCAAAAAAAACGAAATGCTGATTATCGGTCCTGCTAGACACCGACCTCTATTTAATAATACAACTCTAACATTTGACAACCAAACAATTAAACAAGGCGACACGGTAAAGAATCTGGGTATTATCTTCGACCCAACTCTCTCCTTTGAGGCACACATTAAAAGCGTTACTAAAACGGCCTTCTTTCATCTCCGTAATATCGCTAAAATTCGCTCCATTCTGTCCACTAAAGACGCTGAGATTATTATCCATGCGTTTGTTACGTCTCGCCTCGACTACTGTAACGTATTATTTTGGGGTCTCCCCATGTCTAGCATTAAAAGATTACAGTTGGTACAAAATGCGGCTGCTAGACTTTTGACAAGAACAAGAAAGTTTGATCACATTACGCCTGTACTGTATATACCTTTATATACATATATACATACATATATACTGTATATACCTTTATATACATATATACATACATATATACTGTATATACCTTTATATACATATATACATACATATATACTGTATATACCTTTATATACATATATACATACATATATACTGTATATACCTTTATATACATATATACATACATATATACTGTATATACCTTTATATACATATATACATACATATATACCTATACTGTATATACCTTTATATACATATATACTTACATATATACCTATACTGTATATACCTTTATATACATATATACATACATATATACCTATACTGTATATACCTTTATATACATATATACATACATATATACCTATACTGGCTCACCTGCACTGGCTTCCTGTGCACTTAAGATGTGACTTTAAGGTTTTACTACTTACGTATAAAATACTACACGGTCTAGCTCCATCCTATCTTGCAGATTGTATTGTACCATATGTCCCGGCAAGAAATCTGCCTTCAAAGGATTCCGGCTTATTAGTGATTCCCAAAGCCCAAAAAAAGTCTGCGGGCTATAGAGCGTTTTCATTTCGGGCTCCAGTACTCTGGAATGCCCTCCCGGTAACAGTTCGAGATGCCACCTCAGTAGAAGCATTTAAGTCTCACCTTAAAACTCATTTGTATACTCTAGCCTTTAAATAGACTCCCTTTTTAGACCAGTTGATCTGCTGTTTCTTTTCTTTTTCTTCTATGTCCCACTCTCCCCTGTGGAGGGGGTCCGGTCCGATCCGGTGGCCATGTACTGCTTGCCTGTGTATCGGCTGGGGACATCTCTGCGCTGCTGATCCGCCTCCGCTTGGGATGGTTTCCTGCTGGCTCCGCTGTGAACGGGACTCTCGCTGCTGAGTTGGATCCATTGTGGATTGAACTTTCACAGTATCATGTTAGACCCGCTCAACATCCATTGCTTTCGTCCTCTCCAAGGTTCTCATAGTCATCATTGTCACCGACGTCCCACTGGGTGTGAGTTTTCTTTGCCCTTATGTGGGCCTACCGAGGATGTCGTAGTGGTTTGTGCAGCCCTTTGAGACACTAGTGATTTAGGGCTATATAAGTAAACATTGATTGATTGATTGATTGATCATGTACATCATCAATACATGTACATGTATTGATGATGTACATGTACATCAACAATACATACTGCTAACTAATTATATACTTACTTACCTGTACCACAAAGCTTTCTCTTAAAAATAAAAAAAATAAAATAAAATAAATAATAATAATAATAATAATAATAAAATAAAATAAAATATAAAAAATAAAATATATATATATATATATATATATATATTTTTTTTTTATGTGTGTATGTATTTGGCCCCTGATGAAAAAAGTTTAGATATCAGAATGGCTCAAGATAAAAAATAAAATGAAACATAAATATAAGTCAAAGTGGCCCCTGCACACTTGGACTTTAGTGTAAATATAAGTCAAAGTGGCCCCTGCACACTTGGACTTTAGTGTAAATATAAGTCAAAGTGGCCCCTGCGCACTTGGACTTTAGTGTAAATATAAGTCAAAGTGGCCCCTGCGCACTTGGACTTTAGTGTAAATATAAGTCAAAGTGGCCCCTGCGCACTTGGACTTTAGTGTAAATATAAGTCAAAGTGGCCCCTGCACACTTGGACTTTAGTGTAAATATAAGTCAAAGTGGCCCCTGCACACTTGGACTTTAGTGTAAATATAAGTCAAAGTGGCCCCTGCACACTTGGACTTTAGTGTAAATATAAGTCAAAGTGGCCCCTGCACACTTGGACTTTAGTGTAAATATAAGTCAAAGTGGCCCCTGCGCACTTGGACTTTAGTGTAAATATAAGTCAAAGTGGCCCCTGCGCACTTGGACTTTAGTGTAAATATAAGTCAAAGTGGCCCCTGCACACTTGGACTTTAGTGTAAATATAAGTCAAAGTGGCCCCTGCACACTTGGACTTTAGTGTAAATATAAGTGAAAGTGGCCCCTGCACACTTGGACTTTAGTGTAAATATAAGTCAAAGTGGCCCCTGCACACTTGGACTTTAGTGTATAAACAACAAATAGTGTTTACAATCACAATTAGCGCATAGAGATCTGGTATCAGCGGTGTGGACATTTCAGTATCGGCCGGCGCGGGTGGCCTGGTGAGCAGTCACCTGGTGGAGGTCCTGGGTATTGGTCTGCCCGTCTCCACCTGCACACACCAGCAGTACCCTGTGGACTGGTGGCACTGCACCGCCTGGTAGAGGCCCCGGGGCCCGCAGTCCGGGATGAAGGTGGCCTCGCGAGGGTTCTGCCGGGCCTCGTCCAGGGCGATCTGTCTCTCCTGGTCACATGACGGGACTTTCTCTGGAACCAGGACAAATCACCTGTCATCAAACCTTCAATCGGCCCCCAGGACACCTTTTCTCCATGTTTGGCCCCCATGACCCCTTCTCTCCATGTTTACACTAATTGGCCCCCAGACACCTTCTCTCCATGTTTACACTAATTGGCCCCCAGACACCTTCTCTCCATGTTTACACTAATTGGCCCCCAGACACCTTCTCTCCATGTTTACACTAATTGGCCCCCAGACACCTTCTCTCCATGTTTACACTAATTGGCCCCCGGACACCTTCTCTCCATGTTTACACTAATTGGCCCCCAGACACCTTCTCTCCATGTTTACACTAATTGGCCCCCAGACACCTTCTCTCCATGTTTACACTAATTGGCCCCCAGACACCTTCTCTCCATGTTTACACTAATTGGCCCCCAGGACACCTTCTCTCCATGTTTACACTAATTGGCCCCCAGACACCTTCTCTCCATGTTTACACTAATTGGCCCCCAGGACACCTTCTCTCCATGTTTACACTAATTGGCCCCCAGACACCTTCTCGCCATGTTTACACTAATTGGCCCCCAGACACCTTCTCTCCATGTTTACACTAATTGGCCCCCAGACACCTTCTCTCCATGTTTACACTAATTGGCCCCCAGACACCTTCTCTCCATGTTTACACTAATTGGCCCCCAGACACCTTCTCTCCATGTTTACACTAATTGGCCCCCAGGACACCTTCTCTCCATGTTTACACTAATTGGCCCCCAGACACCTTCTCTCCATGTTTACACTAATTGGCCCCCAGACACCTTCTCTCCATGTTTACACTAATTGGCCCCCGGACACCTTCTCTCCATGTTTACACTAATTGGCCCCCAGACACCTTCTCTCCATGTTTACACTAATTGGCCCCCAGACACCTTCTCTCCATGTTTACACTAATTGGCCCCCAGACACCTTCTCTCCATGTTTACACTAATTGGCCCCCAGGACACCTTCTCTCCATGTTTACACTAATTGGCCCCCAGACACCTTCTCTCCATGTTTACACTAATTGGCCCCCAGGACACCTTCTCTCCATGTTTACACTAATTGGCCCCCAGACACCTTCTCTCCATGTTTACACTAATTGGCCCCCAGACACCTTCTCTCCATGTTTACACTAATTGGCCCCCAGACACCTTCTCTCCATGTTTACACTAATTGGCCCCCAGACACCTTCTCTCCATGTTTACACTAATTGGCCCCCAGACACCTTCTCTCCATGTTTACACTAATTGGCCCCCAGGACACCTTCTCTCCATGTTTACACTAATTGGCCCCCAGACACCTTCTCTCCATGTTTACACTAATTGGCCCCCACTTTGGTGACTTGGTTGACATTGACAACACCCGAGTGTCATGTGTGATGAGGCTGGCTGCTGCCACTTCATTATTAAGAAAAAACAACCGACAGGAAGGCCAGAAAGTCTTTTTATTTCAACAGACTTTTGTCAAAAGTCTAAAGATCGACCGCACAGTTCCTGCCTTCACAATAAAAGCGCTGCTTCAGATTGCCTGCACTAACAAAATAAGAGTCTCAAACAAGCCAGAAAGGAAGGAAGTTAGTTCTCATCACTGCAAGTCATCAACTTACATTCTTGTCTTCATGCAAGAAACATGCTGGTGTGAGCATGAAACACCTTTCACTTGTTCACAAGTGGATGACTAGAAACATGCTGGTGTGAGCATGAAACACCTTTCACTTGTTCACAAATGGATGACTAGAAACATGCTGGTGTGAGCATGAAACACCTTTCACTTGTTCACAAGTGGATGACTAGAAACATGCTGGTGTGAGCATGAAACACCTTTCACTTGTTCACAAATGGATGACTAGAAACATGCTGGTGTGAGCATGAAACACCTTTCACTTGTTCACAAGTGGATGACTAGAAACATGCTGGTGTGAGCATGAAACACCTTTCACTTGTTCACAAATGGATGACTAGAAACATGCTGGTGTGAGCATGAAACACCTTTCACTTGTTCACAAGTGGATGACTAGAAACATGCTGGTGTGAGAATGAAACACCTTTCACTTGTTCACAAATGGATGACTAGAAACATGCTGGTGTGAGCATGAAACACCTTTCACTGGTTCACAAATGGATGACTAGAAACATGCTGGTGTGAGCATGAAACACCTTTCACTTGTTCACAAATGGATGACTAGAAACATGCTGGTGTGAGCATGAAACACCTTTCACTTGTTCACAAATGGATGACTAGAAACATGCTGGTGTGAGCATGAAACACCTTTCACTTGTTCACAAGTGGATGACTAGAAACATGCTGGTGTGAGAATGAAACACCTTTCACTTGTTCACAAATGGATGACTAGAAACATGCTGGTGTGAGCATGAAACACCTTTCACTGGTTCACAAATGGATGACTAGAAACATGCTGGTGTGAGCATGAAACACCTTTCACTTGTTCACAAATGGATGACTAGAAACATGCTGGTGTGAGCATGAAACACCTTTCACTTGTTCACAAATGGATGACTAGAAACATGCTGGTGTGAGCATGAAACACCTTTCACTTGTTCACAAATGGATGACTAGAAACATGCTGGTGTGAGCATGAAACACCTTTCACTTGTTCACAAATGGATGACTAGAAACATGCTGGTGTGAGAATGAAACACCTTTCACTTGTTCACAAGTGGATGACTAGAAACATGCTGGTGTGAGCATGAAACACCTTTCACTTGTTCACAAGTGGATGACTAGAAACATGCTGGTGTGAGCATGAAACACCTTTCACTTGTTCACAAATGGATGACTAGAAACATGCTGGTGTGAGCATGAAACACCTTTCACTTGTTCACAAGTGGATGACTAGAAACATGCTGGTGTGAGCATGAAACACCTTTCACTTGTTCACAAATGGATGACTAGAAACATGCTGGTGTGAGCATGAAACACCTTTCACTTGTTCACAAGTGGATGACTAGAAACATGCTGGTGTGAGCATGAAACACCTTTCACTTGTTCACAAATGGATGACTAGAAACATGCTGGTGTGAGCATGAAACACCTTTCACTTGTTCACAAGTGGATGACTAGAAACATGCTGGTGTGAGAATGAAACACCTTTCACTTGTTCACAAATGGATGACTAGAAACATGCTGGTGTGAGCATGAAACACCTTTCACTTGTTCACAAATGGATGACTAGAAACATGCTGGTGTGAGCATGAAACACCTTTCACTTGTTCACAAATGGATGACTAGAAACATGCTGGTGTGAGCATGAAACACCTTTCACTTGTTCACAAATGGATGACTAGAAACATGCTGGTGTGAGCATGAAACACCTTTCACTTGTTCACAAATGGATGACTAGAAACATGCTGGTGTGAGCATGAAACACCTTTCACTGGTTCACAAATGGATGACTAGAAACATGCTGGTGTGAGCATGAAACACCTTTCACTGGTTCACAAATGGATGACTAGAAACATGCTGGTGTGAGCATGAAACACCTTTCACTTGTTCACAAATGGATGACTAGAAACATGCTGGTGTGAGCATGAAACACCTTTCACTTGTTCACAAATGGATGACTAGAAACATGCTGGTGTGAGCATGAAACACCTTTCACTTGTTCACAAATGGATGACTAGAAACATGCTGGTGTGAGCATGAAACACCTTTCACTGGTTCACAAATGGATGACTAGAAACATGCTGGTGTGAGCATGAAACACCTTTCACTGGTTCACAAATGGATGACTAGAAACATGCTGGTGTGAGCATGAAACACCTTTCACTGGTTCACAAATGGATGACTAGAAACATGCTGGTGTGAGCATGAAACACCTTTCACTTGTTCACAAATGGATGACTAGAAACATGCTGGTGTGAGCATGAAACACCTTTCACTGGTTCACAAATGGATGACTAGAAACATGCTGGTGTGAGCATGAAACACCTTTCACTTGTTCACAAATGGATGACTAGAAACATGCTGGTGTGAGCATGAAACACCTTTCACTTGTTCACAAATGGATGACTAGAAACATGCTGGTGTGAGCATGAAACACCTTTCACTGGTTCACAAATGGATGACTAGAAACATGCTGGTGTGAGCATGAAACACCTTTCACTTGTTCACAAATGGATGACTAGAAACATGCTGGTGTGAGCATGAAACACCTTTCACTTGTTCACAAATGGATGACTAGAAACATGCTGGTGTGAGCATGAAACACCTTTCACTTGTTCACAAATGGATGACTAGAAACATGCTGGTGTGAGCATGAAACACCTTTCACTGGTTCACAAATGGATGACTAGAAACATGCTGGTGTGAGCATGAAACACCTTTCACTTGTTCACAAATGGATGACTAGAAACATGCTGGTGTGAGCATGAAACACCTTTCACTTGTTCACAAATGGATGACTAGAAACATGCTGGTGTGAGCATGAAACACCTTTCACTTGTTCACAAATGGATGACTAGAAACATGCGGGTGTGAGCATGAAACACCTTTCACTTGTTCACAAATGGATGACTAGAAACATGCTGGTGTGAGCATGAAACACCTTTCACTTGTTCACAAATGGATGACTAGAAACATGCTGGTGTGAGCATGAAACACCTTTCACTTGTTCACAAATGGATGACTAGAAACATGCTGGTGTGAGCATGAAACACCTTTCACTTGTTCACAAATGGATGACTAGAAACATGCTGGTGTGAGCATGAAACACCTTTCACTTGTTCACAAATGGATGACTAGAAACATGCTGGTGTGAGCATGAAACACCTTTCACTTGTTCACAAATGGATGACTAGAAACATGCTGGTGTGAGCATGAAACACCTTTCACTTGTTCACAAAGGGATGACTAGAAACATGCTGGTGTGAGCATGAAACACCTTTCACTTGTTCACAAATGGATGACTAGAAACATGCTGGTGTGAGCATGAAACACCTTTCACTTGTTCACAAATGGATGACTAGAAACATGCTGGTGTGAGCATGAAACACCTTTCACTGGTTCACAAATGGATGACTAGAAACATGCTGGTGTGAGCATGAAACACCTTTCACTTGTTCACAAATGGATGACTAGAAACATGCTGGTGTGAGCATGAAACATCTTTCACTTGTTCACAAATGGATGACTAGAAACATGCTGGTGTGAGCATGAAACACCTTTCACTTGTTCACAAATGGATGACTAGAAACATGCTGGTGTGAGCATGAAACACCTTTCACTTATTCACAAATGGATGACTAGAAACATGCTGGTGTGAGCATGAAACACCTTTCACTTGTTCACAAAAGGATGACTAGAAACATGCTGGTGTGAGCATGAAACACCTTTCACTTGTTCACAAATGGATGACTAGAAACATGCTGGTGTGAGCATGAAACACCTTTCACTTGTTCACAAATGGATGACTAGAAACATGCTGGTGTGAGCATGAAACACCTTTCACTTGTTCACAAGTGGATGACTGGAAGTGGAAGACATGAACAGAGAGTAGCAGGACAGAAGTAGAGAAGTGAAGTCTCTGAGAACAAAAGTCCCTGCTTTTTGTCTTGCAGGCGCTGAGCCAAGGGAGTTTTTACACTTCAGTTCTGAGCTCTCCTCTTTTTTGTGGTTGTGTTTATGCTCCGCCCTCATGGCCGCCTTCCCTGAGACTTACCCTCCTCTTCCTCCTCTTCCTCCCCAGCAGCTGTGCACTAATCACTGCAACATTGCTGCCTAGACTCCAAGACTACTAACATGGGTTAGTACTAAATCAATAAATAAAGTACTATCTAATCTCTCTAATGCTCACTAATGTCTGCTTTCTTTTGGGAAATTCTTATTTAGGGACAGAGGACCCTATCGAATTTCGAGCCTTTTATTCTTTCTTTATTATTTTTCCTCAGCTTCGAGCTGTAATTTCACCCCCTTAACATGCTTCAAAACTCCCCAAATTTGACACAGGAATAAAACAGCTCCTAGGAAGAAAACACAGACAAAACTGCATGTAACGTCCAGTAGGAATGTCGTAGAGACATGAAACAAAAACCTCTATGTAGGTCTCACTTAGACCTACATTTCATATATTGACAACCCCCAGCAAAAATCAACAGGAAGTTGGCAATTCCCCCTTCAAAACTAAAGTTTTGTAAAAACCGGTCACCTTTTTTCAAACATTATCTCCTCCGAGCGCGTTTGTCGTGTCGGCTTCAAACTACCACAGGAGAGAGATTGAACCCTTCAGATTAAAAGTTGATGAAAGAGTTTTAATTATTGCTACAGTTTTGATTTGATCGGCCTTCAAAGAACCGCTGCGCTGAAAACCATTTCAAAGATGGCCGCCGTGCGCAGACACAGTGAGGGAGACGTCTTTTTCTTCTTCTTTTTTTCCCGTACCGTCTGCTGCTGGTGCGCACGCACCAACATATGTGAAGGAGGGGCTGTGATGGTCGATACCAAGATGGCTGCCAGGTGTTGTCGTTTGCCTGCATATCGTAAAAACTAGCATCCAACATTTTACAACTAATTGTAAACTTCTAGGTGCCGACCATCATGGCCGAGTTGCGACGAGAGAGTGTGTCCATGTTGAGATATTAGAAGTCTATCTGTTTGCTAATAGTAGCTACTATCCATCCATCTTCTACCGCTTATCCGGGCTTGGGTCACATAAGCAGCAGCCAATGCGGTCTCGTCCATCGCTGCTTGCAGCTTTAATTTTACTCTTATATTTTCATTCTTATCATTGCTTTTTATTTTAATTCTTATTGTTATATTTTCTATTTTATTCCCATTTATGACCCCATTATTTACTTTTTAAATTTGATCTCAATTCGGTACACTGCTGCTGGAATTTACATTTTCTCGAGGGAACTCTCCTGAAGGAATCAATAAAGTACTATCTAGCTATCTATCTATCTATCTATCTATCCATCTATCTATCTATGACAGAGTCTGGTGTGGGTGAACTTGACTGGCCTGCACAGAGTCCTGACATGAACCGTATAGATGAATTAGAAGGGAGACTGAGAGCCAGGCCTTCTCCACCAACATGCGCTTTTGGAAAAATGGTAAAGAATTGCTATAAAGACACTCGGCGACCTTGTGGACAGCCTTCCCAGAAGAGTAGAAGCTGCAATAGCAGCAAAAGGTCCTATTGAGCCCTATGGGTTAGGAATGGGATGGAGCTTCAACTTCATATGTGAGTCGAGGCAGGTGGACAAATACTTTTGGTAATATAAAGTACTTTTGGAAGCTCTCCAAAGAAAAGGGCAACAAAGAAGTATTCAGTGATGGTTCTTCCGGGTCTTACCTTGCTTCCTGGAGGTGGAACTGTTCTGTTTGTTCTCCTTGTTGACCAACTGTTTGATCCACAGCGTAGGAGCAGTTATCTCTGCAACCACACATGGACAGAAGGTCTGACTCCACATGTCCCGACCACACTGGTTTAGCTCTCACATCTCTGTCAGTCTTTACTCAAACCAGGTCTGACTCCACATGTCCCGACCACACTGGTTTAGGTCTCGCATCTCTGTCAGTCTTTACTCAAACCAGGTCTGACTCCACATGTCCCGACCACACTGGTTTAGGTCTCACATCTCTGTCAGTCTTTACTCAAACCAGGTCTGACTCCACATGTCCCGACCACACTGTTTAGGTCTCACATCTCTGTCAGTCTTACTCAAACCAGGTCTGACTCCACATGTCCCGACCACACTGGTTTAGTTCTCACATCTCTGTCAGTCTTTACTCAAACCAGGTCTGACTCCACATGTCCCGACCACACTGGTTTAGGTCTCGCATCTCTGTCAGTCTTTACTCAAACCAGGTCTGACTCCACATGTCCCGACCACACTGGTTAGGTCTCACATCTCTGTCAGTCTTTACTCAAACCAGGTCTGACTCCACATGTCCCGACCACACTGGTTTAGGTCTCACATCTCTGTCAGTCTTTACTCAAACCAGGTCCTGACTCCACATGTCCCGACCACACTGGTTTAGCTCTCACATCTCTGTCAGTCTTTACTCAAACCAGGTCTGACTCCACATGTCCCGACCAGACTGGTTTAGGTCTCACATCTCTGTCAGTCTTACTCAAACCAGGTCTGACTCCACATGTCCCGACCACACTGGTTTAGGTCTCACATCTCTGTCAGTCTTTACTCAAACCAGGTCTGACTCCACATGTCCCGACCACACTGGTTTAGGTCTCACATCTCTGTCAGTCTTTACTCAAACCAGGTCTGACTCCACATGTCCGACCACACTGGTTTAGGTCTCACATCTCTGTCAGTCTTTACTCAAACCAGGTCTGACTCCACATGTCCTGACCACACTGGTTTAGGTCTCACATCTCTGTCAGTCTTTACTCAAACCAGGTCTGACTCCACATGTCCCGACCACACTGGTTTAGGTCTCACATCTCTGTCAGTCTTTACTCAAACCAGGTCTGACTCCACATGTCCCGACCACACTGGTTTAGCTCTCACATCTCTGTCAGTCTTTACTCAAACCAGGTCTGACTCCACATGTCCCGACCACACTGGTTTAGCTCTCACATCTCTGTCAGTCTTTACTCAAACCAGGTCTGACTCCACATGTCCCGACCACACTGGTTTAGGTCTCACATCTCTGTCAGTCTTTACTCAAACCAGGTCTGACTCCACATGTCCCGACCACACTGGTTTAGGTCTCACATCTCTGTCAGTCTTTACTCAAACCAGGTCTGACTCCACATGTCCCGACCACACTGGTTTAGTTCTCACATCTCTGTCAGTCTTTACTCAAACCAGGTCTGACTCCACATGTCCCGACCACACTGGTTTAGGTCTCGCATCTCTGTCAGTCTTTACTCAAACCAGGTCTGACTCCACATGTCCCGACCACACTGGTTTAGGTCTCACATCTCTGTCAGTCTTTACTCAAACCAGGTCTGACTCCACATGTCCCGACCACACTGGTTTAGGTCTCACATCTCTGTCAGTCTTTACTCAAACCAGGTCTGACTCCACATGTCCCGACCACACTGGTTTAGCTCTCACATCTCTGTCAGTCTTTACTCAAACCAGGTCTGACTCCACATGTCCCGACCAGACTGGTTTAGGTCTCACATCTCTGTCAGTCTTTACTCAAACCAGGTCTGACTCCACATGTCCCGACCACACTGGTTTAGGTCTCACATCTCTGTCAGTCTTTACTCAAACAGGTCTGACTCCACATGTCCCGACCACACTGGTTTAGGTCTCACATCTCTGTCAGTCTTTACTCAAACCAGGTCTGACTCCACATGTCCCGACCACACTGGTTTAGGTATCACATCTCCTGTCAGTCTTTACTCAAACCAGGTCTGACTCCACATGTCCTGACCACACTGTTTAGTCTCACATCTCTGTCAGTCTTTACTCAAACCAGGTCTGACTCCACATGTCCCGACCACACTGGTTAGGTCTCACATCTCTGTCAGTCTTTACTCAAACCAGGTCTGACTCCACATGTCCCGACCACACTGGTTTAGCTCTCACATCTCTGTCAGTCTTTACTCAAACCAGGTCTGACTCCACATGTCCCGACCACACTGGTTTAGCTCTCACATCTCTGTCAGTCTTTACTCAAACCAGGTCTGACTCCACATGTCCCGACCCCACTGGTTTAGG
>NC_084634.1:873080-893080 GCF_033978795.1 Nerophis ophidion | reverse complement strand
ACACATTAGAGCACATACATACACACACACATACACGCTCACACACACACAAACACACACGCACCCACACACAAGTGTACATAAACACACACACATATACACACATATACACACACAAGTGCACATACATACACACACACACACAAACATACAAGTGCACACACATACATACATACACACCCACACACACAAGTGCACATACATACACACACACACGCCACACACACACACACACACACACACACACACACACACACAACACACACACACACACACACACACACTCACCACAACGCCACACACACACACACACACACACACACACACACACACACACACACACACACACACACACACACACACCTTCAACAGAGCGCCACTCACCTTTCTTGCAGAGCTGGGCTGAGCGGGAGGTTTGTCAGTGACCGAGCCTGCAAAAGCAAGCAGAAAGAAAGTGACCACATGGGTACTTACCAATAATAATAATAATAATAATAATAATAATATAATAATAATAACCAGGCCTTCAGGACCATGATTAGTTGCCACGGCAACACAAAACAAAACCAGGCTAGTCTGGAGTTAAAGGAGATGCTGAGTGCAGATTGAAAGCAGTGCAACGCTGTTGTCATGGTGACACATGCTGCTGTGCAACGCTGTTTGTCATGGTGACACATGCTGGCTGTAGCCAACGCTGTTGTCATGGTGACACATGCTGCTGTGCAACGCTGTTGTCATGGTGAGACATGCTGCTGTAGCAAACGCTGTTGTCATGGTGACACATGCTGCTGTAGCAACGCTGTTGTCATGGTGACACATGCTGCTGTGCAACGCTGTTGTCATGTTGACACATGCTGCTGTGCAACGCTGTTGTCATGGTGACACATGCTGCTGGCAACGCTGTTGTCATGGTGACACATTCTGACTGGTAGCAACGCTGTTGTCATGGTGACACATGCTGCTGTGCAACAGTGTTGTCATGGTGACACATGCTGCTGTGCAACGCTGTTGTCATGGTGACACATGCTGCTGTGCAACAGTGTTGTCATGGTGACACATGCTGCTGTGCAACAGTGTTGTCATGGTGACACATGCTGCTGTGCAACAGTGTTGTCATGGTGACACATGCTGCTGTGCAACAGTGTTGTCATGGTGACACATGCTGCTGTGCAACAGTGTTGTCATGGTGACACATGCTGCTGTGCAACAGTGTTTTCATGGTGACACATGCTGCTGTGCAACGCTGTTGTCATGGTGACACATGCTGCTGTGCAACAGTGTTGTCATGGTGACACATGCTGCTGTGCAACAGTGTTGTCATGGTGACACATGCTGCTGTGCAACAGTGTTGTCATGGTGACACATGCTGCTGTGCAACAGTGTTGTCATGGTGACACATGCTGCTGTGCAACAGTGTTGTCATGGTGACACATGCTGCTGTGCAAAGGTTGTCATGGGACACATGCTGCTGTGCAACGTGTTGTCATGGTGACACATGCTGCTTGTACGCAACGCTGTTGTCATGGTGGACACATTGCTGCTGTGCAACAGTGTTGTCATGGTGACACATGCTGCTGTAGCAACGCTGTTGTCATGGTGACACATGCTGCTGTGCAACGCTTGTTGTTGTTGTCATGGTGACACATATACCAATATGTACCCCGCCCTCCACCCGATTGTAGCTGAGATAGGCACCAGCGCCCCCTGCGACCCCAAAGGCAATAAGCGGTAGAAAATGGATGGATATATATATATATATAGACACACAGATATATCCCTAGATGAAATCCAAAAAGTCCAATATAGAAAGTGTAGTGACGAACTTGCCAAGTAACGTTTGAAGCGGATGAGGGATGTTTAGTTCTTATAAAGAAGTGTTCCAGGATGGCTGCGAGGCCGCTCTTTTTTCCCCGGCCTGCTGAGAGCAGTTGCAGAGTTGCAACAGCTTCAGACCGCCAGTCATTAACCTTCAGTTGACCTTGCACTTGTGCTAAGACTCCACACCTGCTCCGGGGTTGGGGGGTTCTGTATACAACACTTCCAGTTGAGCTGCTTTCACTTTCTCCTCACTCTTTTAAATGAATTCCAGACTAGAAGCCACTACTATTTTGTTTTCTACACTTTGAACCCTGCGGCTTATAAGACGGTGCAGCTAATTTATGACACTCATATGTGCCTATCATTTTTTTTTTTATACATATACTGTCATAACTTGGCTTGGACATGGATTGTGTGTGCTCCTTCGACGCAGAGGGATTACAGGACCAGCCGGGCGTGAAGTCAGGTACATGATTTATTAAATAAACAAACTACAAAAAGGCAAACCAAGGACGCGCTCTGTGGCGGATACAAATCTATATTAAAGCTGCAAGCAGCGTTGGTCGGGTTTGCCTTTGGTTGCTGCGGCCGCTTCTCAATCCCTGATCTTAGTCAGACCTACATAGAGGTTTTTGTTCCATGTCTCTACGACATTCCTAACAGACGTTACAAGCAGTTTTGTCTGGGTTTTTTCCTAGGGGGCGCTGGTGCGCAATTTTGATTTTTAGGGTTTGGTTTTTTATTAGATGGCAATTTTCGCCAGTCCTGATGTGTGTGTAAAATTTGGTGAGTTTTAAAGCATGGTAAGGGGGTCAAATTACAGATCGGCATTTCTGGATGTTGTTGATAAATGGCTTTCGCTTTGTATAGTAGAGCTTTAACTTGCACTTTGAAGCATTTTAAAGGGGTCAAATTACAGCTCAAAGAGGCAAAAATGACATTTTTTAGGTAACTTTGCGCAGGGGTTCTTTGAAGGCGCGTAAAATCAAAACCGGAGCAGTAATCAAAACTCTGTTCTATACTTTTAATCAGAAGGGTTCAATCTCTCTTCTGTGCGAGTTTGAAGCCGAAACGACAAACGCGCTCAGAGGAGATAACTTTTGAAAAAAGGTGACGGGTGTTTACAAAACTTTTATTTTGAAGGGGTAGTTGCCAACTTCCTGTTGACTTTTGCTGAAAGATGTCAATTATTAAAATGTAGGTCAAAGTGAGACCTACATAGAAGTTTTTGTTTCATGTCTTTCCGGCATTCCTACTGGAAGTTACAACCAATTTTGTTTGTGTTTTCTTCCTAGGAGCAGTTTTTGCTGTGTTTTATTCAAAAATTGCGCTAGAGCGAAATTTTGAGTATTGGGATTTGGTTTTTTTCAATAGATCGCAATTTTCGCCAGTCCTGATGTGTGTGCCGAGTTTGGTGAGTTTTAAAGCATGGTAAGGGGGTCAAATTACAGCTCAAAGAGGCAAAAATAGCATTTTTGCGCAAATTTAGCTTTGAATGTGTTTTAGCAAAATTTTGGTTGACTTTTGCCCTAGAAAGTAAAATTATGAAATCTAGGTCTAAGTCAGTCCTACATAGAGGTTTTTGTTTCATGTCTCTACCACATTGCTAACGGAAGTTGCAAGCAGTCTGTTTTTTTTTCCCTAGGGGGCACTAGCGCGCAATTTTAATTTTTGCGGTTTGGTTGCTTAATATGTTGGGAAAGTACACAGTACCGATGTGTGTGTAAAATTTGGTGAGTTTTGAAGCATGTTAAGGGGGTCAAATTAGAGCGCAAAAGTGCGGAATAATAATAAAGATTAAAGCTGCAAGCAGCGTTGGTCGGGTCCGCCTTTGGCTGCTGCCGCCGTGACCCAAGTCCCGATCTTAGTCAGACCTACATAGAAGTTTTTGTTTCATCACTCTACGACATTCCTAACAGAATTTACAAGCAGTTTTGTCAGTTTTTTTTCCTAGGGGGCGCTAGAGTACAATTTTCATTTTTGGGGTTTAGTTTTTTATTGAATGGCAATTTTCACCAGTTGTGATGTGTGTGTAAAATTAGGTGAGTTTTGAAGCATGTTAAGGGGGTCAAATTACAGATTGGCGTTTCTGGATGTTGTTGATAAATGGCTTTCGCTTGGCATAATATAGCTATAACTTGCAAATAGAAGCAATTTAAGGGGGTCAAATTACAGCTCAAAGTAGCAAAAATGTCATTTTTTAGAAGACTTTGCGCAGGGGTTCTTTGAAGGCGCGTAAAATCAAAACCGTAGCACTTATCAAAACTCTGTGAATAATTTTTAATCAGAAGGGTTCAATCTCTCTCCTGTGCGAGTTTGAAGCCAAAAAAACAAACGCACTCAGAGGAGATAATGTTTGAAGAAAGGTGACCGTTTTTTACAAAACTTTTGTTTTGAAGGGGGGGATTGCAAACTTCCTGTTGATTTTTGTTGGGGGTTGTCAACCTATGAAATGTAGGTCTAAGCGAGGCCTACATAGAGGTTTTTGTTTCATGTCTCTCCGACATTCTTTCCGGAAGTTACAAGCAATTTCGTCTGTTTTCTTCCTAGGAGCAGTTTTTTCAGTGTTTTATTCAAAAATAGCGCTAGAGCGCAATTTTGAGTTTTGGGGTTTGTTTTTTTCATTAGATGGCAATATTCGCCAGTCCTTATGTGTGCGCCAAGTTTGGTGACTTTTGAAGCATTTTAAAGGGGTCAAATTACAGCTCAGAGAGGCAAAAATTGCATTTTTTGCAAGAATTTTATTTTGAAGGGGTTTTTGCCAACTTCCTGTAGATTTTTGCTGAAAGAAGTGAGTGTATGAAAATTGGGTTTAAGTCAGACCTACATAGGAGTTTTTGTTTCATGTCCCTATGACATTCCTAACAGAAGTTACATGCAGTTTTGTCTGTAATTTTTTCCTAGGGGGCGCTAGAGCGCAATTTTCATTTTTGGGGGATTGGTTGCTTAATAACTTGGAAAGGTTTGCTATACCGACATGTGTGTCAAATTTGGTGAGTTTTGAAGCATGTTAAGGGGGTCAAATTACAGCTCAAAGAGGCGGCGGAATAATAATAAAACACAGCAGTTTCAATAGGGTCCTTGGCCCATGGCAAAGGACTCCTGAATAATAATAAAACCTTACAGTTTCAATAGGGTCCTTGGCCCATATAGGCAGGGCGGACCCTAACTATACTTAAAAGAAAACAGCACAATGGCATGACTATATACAAACAAAACCAAACTAGCACAATGGCATAAATACAAAAAGCTACTCGGCATGAAACTGTGGACGAGGACGTGAAGATTTGAAGAGCATGGCTAGGGTGCGTGCGAGTGTGAGGAGACCCCAGCACGAAGACAAGAAAAACAGTGACTTAAATAGTTGGGATCGTTAGTGAAAACAGGTGTGAGGCTGAGAACAGGGATGTGACATGACAGGTGTGACAGGTGTGAGGCTGAGAACAGGGATGTGACATGACAGGTGTGACAGGTGTGACAGGTGTGAGGCTGAGAACAGGGATGTGACATGACAGGTGTGACAGGTGTGACAGGTGTGAGGCTGAGAACAGGGATGTGACGTGACAGGTGTGACAGGTGTGACAGGTGTGAGGCTGAGAACAGGGATGTGACATGACAGGTGTGACAGGTGTGAGGCTGAGAACAGGGATGTGACATGACAGGTGTGACAGGTGTGACAGGTGTGAGGCTGAGAACAGGGATGTGACATGACAGGTGTGACAGGTGTGACAGGTGTGAGGCTGAGAACAGGGATGTGACGTGACAGGTGTGACAGGTGTGACAGGTGTGAGGCTGAGAACAGGGATGTGACGTGACAGGTGTGACAGGTGTGACAGGTGTGAGGCTGAGAACAGGGATGTGACATGACAGGTGTGACAGGTGTGAGGCTGAGAACAGGGATGTGACGTGACAGGTGTGACAGGTGTGAGGCTGACAACAGGGATGTGACATGACAGGTGTGACAGGTGTGAGAACAGGGATGTGACGTGACAGGTGTGACAGGTGTGAGGCTGAGAACAGGGATGTGACATGACAGGTGTGACAGGTGTGACAGGTGTGAGGCTGAGAACAGGGATGTGACGTGACAGGTGTGACAGGTGTGAGGCTGAGAACAGGGATGTGACATGACAGGTGTGACAGGTGTGACAGGTGTGAGGCTGAGAACAGGGATGTGACATGACAGGTGTGACAGGTGTGACAGGTGTGAGGCTGAGAACAGGGATGTGACATGACAGGTGTGACAGGTGTGACAGGTGTGAGGCTGAGAACAGGGATGTGACATGACAGGTGTGACAGGTGTGAGGCTGAGAACAGGGATGTGACATGACAGGTGTGACAGGTGTGACAGGCGTGAGGCTGAGAACAGGGATGTGACATGACAGGTGTGACAGGTGTGACAGGTGTGAGGCTGAGAACAGGGATGTGACGTGACAGGTGTGACAGGTGTGACAGGTGTGAGGCTGAGAACAGGGATGTGACATGACAGGTGTGACAGGTGTGAGGCTGAGAACAGGGATGTGACATGACAGGTGTGACAGGTGTGACAGGTGTGAGGCTGAGAACAGGGATGTGACGTGACAGGTGTGACAGGTGTGAGGCTGAGAACAGGGATGTGACATGACAGGTGTGACAGGTGTGAGAACAGGGATGTGACGTGACAGGTGTGACAGGTGTGAGGCTGAGAACAGGGATGTGACATGACAGGTGTGACAGGTGTGACAGGTGTGAGGCTGAGAACAGGGATGTGACGTGACAGGTGTGACAGGTGTGAGGCTGAGAACAGGGATGTGACATGACAGGTGTGACAGGTGTGACAGGTGTGAGGCTGAGAACAGGGATGTGACATGACAGGTGTGACAGGTGTGACAGGTGTGAGGCTGAGAACAGGGATGTGACATGACAGGTGTGACAGGTGTGACAGGTGTGAGGCTGAGAACAGGGATGTGACATGACAGGTGTGACAGGTGTGACAGGTGTGAGGCTGAGAACAGGGATGTGACATGACAGGTGTGACAGGTGTGACAGGTGTGAGGCTGAGAACAGGGATGTGACATGACAGGTGTGACAGGTGTGACAGGTGTGAGGCTGAGAACAGGGATGTGACGTGACAGGTGTGACAGGTGTGAGGCTGAGAACAGGGATGTGACATGACAGGTGTGACAGGTGTGAGAACAGGGATGTGACGTGACAGGTGTGACAGGTGTGAGGCTGAGAACAGGGATGTGACATGACAGGTGTGACAGGTGTGACAGGTGTGAGGCTGAGAACAGGGATGTGACGTGACAGGTGTGACAGGTGTGAGGCTGAGAACAGGGATGTGACATGACAGGTGTGACAGGTGTGACAGGTGTGAGGCTGAGAACAGGGATGTGACATGACAGGTGTGACAGGTGTGACAGGTGTGAGGCTGAGAACAGGGATGTGACATGACAGGTGTGACAGGTGTGACAGGTGTGAGGCTGAGAACAGGGATGTGACATGACAGGTGTGACAGGTGTGACAGGTGTGAGGCTGAGAACAGGGATGTGACATGACAGGTGTGACAGGTGTGACAGGTGTGAGGCTGAGAACAGGGATGTGACGTGACAGGTGTGACAGGTGTGAGGCTGAGAACAGGGATGTGACATGACAGGTGTGACAGGTGTGAGAACAGGGATGTGACGTGACAGGTGTGACAGGTGTGAGGCTGAGAACAGGGATGTGACATGACAGGTGTGACAGGTGTGACAGGTGTGACAGGTGTGAGGCTGAGAACAGGGATGTGACGTGACAGGTGTGACAGGTGTGAGGCTGAGAACAGGGATGTGACATGACAGGTGTGACAGGTGTGACAGGTGTGAGGCTGAGAACAGGGATGTGACATGACAGGTGTGACAGGTGTGACAGGTGTGAGGCTGAGAACAGGGATGTGACATGACAGGTGTGACAGGTGTGAGGCTGAGAACAGAGATGTGACATGACAGGTGTGACAGGTGTGACAGGTGTGACAGGTGTGAGGCTGAGAACAGGGATGTGACATGACAGGTGTGACAGGTGTGACAGGTGTGAGGCTGAGAACAGGGATGTGACATGACAGGTGTGACAGGTGTGAGAACAGGGATGTGACGTGACAGGTGTGACAGGTGTGAGGCTGAGAACAGGGATGTGACATGACAGGTGTGACAGGTGTGACAGGTGTGACAGGTGTGAGGCTGAGAACAGGGATGTGACGTGACAGGTGTGACAGGTGTGAGGCTGAGAACAGGGATGTGACATGACAGGTGTGACAGGTGTGACAGGTGTGAGGCTGAGAACAGGGATGTGACATGACAGGTGTGACAGGTGTGACAGGTGTGAGGCTGAGAACAGGGATGTGACATGACAGGTGTGACAGGTGTGACAGGTGTGACAGGTGTGAGGCTGAGAACAGGGATGTGACATGACAGGTGTGACAGGTGTGAGGCTGAGAACAGGGATGTGACATGACAGGTGTGACAGGTGTGAGGCTGAGAACAGGGATGTGACATGACAGGTGTGACAGGTGTGACAGGTGTGAGGCTGAGAACAGGGATGTGACATGACAGGTGTGACAGGTGTGACAGGTGTGAGGCTGAGAACAGGTGAAAAGTAATGAGTTGGCATGGAAGCAAACAAAAGCAGGAAGTGCAAAACGTGACTGAATGTCCTAAATCAAAAACATGACATGACAAAACAAAACATGATCCATAGGTGTGACATATACATATTTATATATAAATATACACACTTATGTATTTTATGATTGTATTCTATTATTACAATTGTTGTTGTTTTTGTTTCATTTGAAATGCTTGTCATTTGATTATTTATTATTTTTTTGTATTTCATGTGCAGGCCTCTGGAGACAGTGTTGTTGTTAATAGTGTTGTTGTTAATAGTGTTGTTGTTAATAGTGTCGTTGTTAATAGTGTTGTTGTTAATAGTGTCGTTGTTAATAGTGTCGTTGTTAATAGTGTCGTTGTTAATAGTGTTGTTGTTAATAGTGTCGTTGTTAATAGTGTCGTTGTTAATAGTGTCGTTGTTAATAGTGTTGTTGTTAATAGTGTTGTTGTTAATAGTGCTGTTGTTAACAGTGTTGTTGTTAATAGTGTCGTTGTTAATAGTGTCGTTGTTAATAGTGTTGTTGTTAATAGTGTTGTTGTTAATAGTGTTGTTGTTAATAGTGTTGTTGTTAACAGTGTTGTTGTTAATAGTGTTGTTGTTAATAGTGTTGTTGTTAACAGTGTTGTTGTTAACAGTGTTGTTGTTAATAGTGTTGTTGTTAATAGTGTTGTTTTTAATAGTGTTGTTGTTAACAGTGTTGTTGTTAACAGTGTTGTTGTTAACCGTGTTGTTGTTAACAGTGTCGTTGTTAATAGTGTCGTTGTTAATAGTGTCGTTGTTAATAGTGTCATTGTTAATAGTGTCGTTGTTAATAGTGTTGTTGTTAATAGTGTTGTTGTTAATAGTGTCGTTGTTAATAGTGTCGTTGTTAATAGTGTTGTTGTTAATAGTGTCGTTGTTAATAGTGTCGTTGTTAATAGTGTCGTTGTTAATAGTGTTGTTGTTAATAGTGTTGTTGTTAATAGTGCTGTTGTTAACAGTGTTGTTGTTAATAGTGTCGTTGTTAATAGTGTCGTTGTTAATAGTGTTGTTGTTAATAGTGTTGTTGTTAATAGTGTTGTTGTTAATAGTGTTGTTGTTAACAGTGTTGTTGTTAATAGTGTTGTTGTTAATAGTGTTGTTGTTAACAGTGTTGTTGTTAACAGTGTTGTTGTTAATAGTGTTGTTGTTAATAGTGTTGTTTTTAATAGTGTTGTTGTTAACAGTGTTGTTGTTAACAGTGTTGTTGTTAACCGTGTTGTTGTTAACAGTGTCGTTGTTAATAGTGTCGTTGTTAATAGTGTCGTTGTTAATAGTGTCATTGTTAATAGTGTCGTTGTTAATAGTGTTGTTGTTAATAGTGTTGTTGTTAATAGTGTTGTTGTTAATAGTGTTGTTGTTAATAGTGTTGTTGTTAATAGTGTTGTTGTTAATAGTGTTGTTGTTAACAGTGTTGTTGTCAATAGTGTTGTTGTTAATAGTGTTGTTGTTAATAGTGTTGTTGTTAATAGTGTTGTTGTTAATAGTGTTGTTGTTAATAGTGTTGTTGTTAATAGTGTTGTTGTTAATAGTGTTGTTGTCATTAGTGTTGTTGTCAATAGTGTTGTTGTTAATAGTGTTGTTGTTAATGGTTTTGTTGTTAATAGTGTTGTTATTAATAGTGTTGTTGTTAATAGTGTTGTTGTTAATAGTGTTGTTGTTAATAGTGTTGTTGTTAATAGTGTTGTTGTTAATAGTGTTGTTGTTAATAGTGCTGTTGTTAATAGTGTTGTTGTTAATAGTGTTGTTGTTAATAGTGTTGTTGTTAATAGTGTTGTTGTTAATAGTGTTGTTGTTAATAGTGTTGTTGTTAATAGTGTTGTTGTTAATAGTGTCGTTGTTAATAGTGTCGTTGTTAATAGTGTCGTTGTTAATAGTGTCGTTGTTAATAGTGTTGTTGTTAATAGTGTTGTTGTTAATAGTGTTGTTGTTAATAGTGTTGTTGTTAATAGTGTCGTTGTTAATAGTGTCGTTGTTAATAGTGTCGTTGTTAATAGTGTTGTTGTTAATAGTGTTGTTGTTAATAGTGTTGTTGTTAATAGTGTTGTTGTTAATAGTGTCGTTGTTAATAGTGTTGTTGTTAATAGTGTTGTTGTTAATAGTGTTGTTGTTAATAGTGTTGTTGTTAATAGTGTTGTTGTTAATAGTGTTGTTGTTAATAGTGTCGTTGTTAATAGTGTTGTTGTTAATAGTGTCGTTGTTAATAGTGTTGTTGTTAATAGTGTTGTTGTTAATAGTGTGACATAAATGAAGGGCATTGGACAGGATTGTGTCTCCCACACCTGAGATAGAATTCTGTGACGGCAGTGCGTCAAAGAAAAGGAAAGTGAAAGTGGAATGAAATGGAGATGGATGTTGGTCTATGCTGTTTGACTGAAGGGTGAAGATGCTATCTCTGGAAATGTGAAAGGACATGCTTTTATAAAAAGTACATGACTGTACTATTATTGTCTGAGTGTACTGGACACCGACTTCATGTCTTGGGAATTATTTCAGACAGAATTGTGTAATAAATTCAGGCTTCTATCAACACTGGACTCGTGCTGTTGTAGGAACTGGACCAGTTCTTGGAGGGATGCCCCTAAGTACTAAGTAGGATCACACCTCCATCCAGTCTGAGAGTTCCGTGGGAGTCTTCTAGTACCTGAACACAGCGGAGTCCTGTTGTGCACCGAGGAGCCGCTCACTGGCTTGCCGTCGCCGCTGACGCACCAGCAGTAGCCCGTCAGGGTGTGGCACTGAACCTGCACCAAGCACAGTCCAACAAAGTCTTGCACATCCAAGGTGAGGAGGGCCACATCACACCTGGGCTACTGCTGGTGACGCACCAGCAGTAGCCCAGGTGTGGTGTGGTGTGGTGTGGTGTGGTGTGGCACTGCACCTGCACCAAGCACAGTCCAACAAAGTCTTGCACATCCAAGGTGAGGAGGGCCACACCACACCTGGGCTACTGCTGGTGACGCACCAGCAGTAGCCCAGGTGTGGTGTGGTGTGGTGTGGTGTGGCACTGCACCTGCACCAAGCACAGTCCAACAAAGTGTTGCACATCCAAGGTGAGGAGGGCCACACCACACACACACACACACACACACACACACACACACACACACACACACACACACACACACCACACACACCAGACCTACCTGGGAGAAGGAGCCGTCCTCGCTGCATTGTGGGACAAAGATGGACTCTTGGGGCCTCGTGGCTTGTTCCAAGGCCTGCTTCCTCTCCACTCGGCACTTGGACTGCAGCACCTCTGTTGGCCACCAAAAGCTGCTCAACACACACTTTGTCTCCCTCTTACTCAAACACTGACAACACACACTTTGTCTCCCTCTTACTCAAACACTGACAACACACACTTTGTCTCCCTCTTACTCAAACACTGACAACACACACTTTGTCTCCCTCTTACTCAAACACTGACAACACACACTTTGTCTCCCTCTTACTCAAACACTGACAACACACACTTTGTCTCCCTCTTACTCAAACACTGACAACACACACTTTGTCTCCCTCTTACTCAAACACTGACAACACACACTTTGTCTCCCTCTTACTCAAAAGCTGGTCAACACACACTTTGTCTCCCTCTTACTCAAACACTGACAACACACACTTTGTCTCCCTCTTACTCAAACACTGACAACACACACTTTGTCTCCCTCTTACTCAAACACTGACAAACTATACACACTTTTCACCCCCCAAAAAATCATGACTTTTTGACACTTTGAAAAGATGCATTTTGACACTAAGATTTTTTTTTTTGTGACACTTAGAAAAAGAAAAAAAAAATCAAAATTTTTTACACATAGAAAAAATCCTGACTTTTTCACACTTTGGAAAAATCAGACTTTAAGACAAAAAAAATCCTAACTTTTTGACACTTATAAAAGATACATTTTGACACTTAGAAAAAAAACAGACTTTTTGACAATAAACATCCCGACTTTTTGACTTTTGGGGAAAAATCCTGACTTTTGGACAAAAAAAATTCCCGACTTTTTGACACTCAGAAAAAATTCCTGACTTTTTGACATTTTGAAAAAATCCACACTTTTTGACACTCGTAAAAATGCACACTTTTTGACAGAAAAACTCCGACATTTTGACACTTTGAAAAAATCCCGACTCTTTGACAGAAAATATCCCAACATTTTGAGACTGTGAAAAAAAATTGTAGATTTTATGACACACACAAAAAAAAAATTCCCGACTTTTAACCACGTAGAAAAAAATCCAGACATTTTGACAGAAAATTTCCGAATTTTGACACTTAGAAAGAATTCCGACTTTTTGAAACTTGGAAAAAAATCAGGACTATTTGACACTTGGAAAATATCCGAACTTTTTAACAAAAAATAATCCAGGCTTTTTGACACTCAAAAAAAATGCCAGACTTTTTGACACTCGGAAAAAAATGTCTGACTTTTTGACACTTTGAAAAAATCCACACTTTCTGACACTTAGAAAAAAATTCCCCAGTTTTTGACAGAAATACCCCGACATCTTGACACTTGGAAAGAATTAAGACTTTTTGACACTTGGAAAAAATTCAGACTTTTTGACACTTGGAAAAAATTCAGACTTTTTGACACTTGGAAAAAATCCTGACTTTTTGATGAAAAAAATCCCAATTTTTTTGACACTTATAAAAGATACATTTTGACACTAAGAAACAATCGAGACTGTTTGACACTTACAAAAAAAACAAAATTTTGACACAAAATCGCGACTTTTTGACAGAACTATCCCAACATTTTGACACTTAGAAAAAATCCCCACTCTTTGACACTTAAAAGAAATCCAGACTTTTTGACGAATAAATACAGACTTTTTGACACTTAGAAAAGATACATTTTGACACTAAGAAACAATCGAGACTGTTTGACACTTACAAAAAAAACAAAATTTTGACACAAAATCGCGACTTTTTGACAGAACTATCCCAACATTTTGACACTTACAAAAAATCCCCACTCTTTGACACTTAAAAGAAATCCAGACTTTTTGACGAATAAATACAGACTTTTTGACACTTAGAAAAGATAGATTTTGACACTAAGAAAAAAATCACCACTTTGTGACACTTAAAAAAATCCAGATTTTTTTGACAAAAAAAAAATCCAGATTCTTTTTGACACTTTAAAAAAATCCAGATTTTTTTTGATAAAAACAAAAACAAATCCTGACTTTTTGACACTTAGAAAAGATAGATTTTGACACTAAGAAAAAAATCACCACTTTGAGACACTTGGAAAAATCCCGATTTTTTGACAATTGAAAAAAATCCAGATTTATTTGACAAAAAAAAAATAATCCAGATTTTTTTACAAAAAAAATCCAAATTTTTGGACACTAAAAAAAAATACTGACTTTTTGACACTTAAAAAAATCCTGATTCTTTTGACAAAAAAAAACCCCCGATTTTTTGACACTTTAAAAAAATCCAGATTTTTTGGGATTAAAAAAAAAATCCTGACCTTTTGACACTTAGAAAAGATAGATTTTGACATTAACAAAAAATCACCACTTTGTGACACTTGGCAAAATCCCGACTTTTTGACACTTGAAAAAAATCCAGATTTATTTTACGAAAAAAATCCCTATTTTTTGACACAAAAAAAAATCCTCATTCTTTTGACAAAAAAAAAAAATCCAGATTTTTTTACAAAAAAATCCCGATTTTTTGACACTTTAAAAAAATCCATATTTTTGGGGATAAAAACAAAAAAAAATCCTGACTTTTTGACACTTAGAAAAGATAGATTTTGACACTAAGAAAAAAATCACCACTTTGAGACACTTGGAAAAATCCCGATTTTTTGACAATTGAAAAAAATCCAGATTTATTTGACAAAAAAAAAAAATCCAGATTTTTTTACAAAAAAAATCCAAATTTTTGGACACTAAAAAAAAATACTGACTTTTTGACACTTAAAAAAATCCTGATTCTTTTGACAAAAAAAACCCCCCGATTTTTTGACACTTTAAAAAAATCCAGATTTTTTGGGATTAAAAAAAAAATCCTGACCTTTTGACACTTAGAAAAGATAGATTTTGACATTAACAAAAAATCACCACTTTGTGACACTTGGCAAAATCCCGACTTTTTGACACTTGAAAAAAATCCAGATTTATTTTACGAAAAAAATCCCTATTTTTTGACACAAAAAAAATCCTCATTCTTTTGACAAAAAAAAAAAAATCCAGATTTTTTTACAAAAAAATCCCGATTTTTTGACACTTTAAAAAAATCCATATTTTTTGGGATAAAAACAAAAAAAAATCCTGACTTTTTGACACTTAGAAAAGATAGATTTTGACACTAAGAAAAAAATCCCCACTCTTTGACACTTGGAAAAATCCACTTTTTGACAAAAAAAACATCCAGATTTTTTTACCAAAAAATTCTGACTTTTTGACACTTGGAAAACAATCGGGGTTATGGTTAGGCATGAAACATGTACGTTAAAACGGTGGTATTTGGGTTGTGTGTGTGTGTGTGTGGGGGGGGGGGGGTTCAATTCCTTTGACAGATGTGCAACAGGTGAGTTTGAAGGTAGGACTTTGTCCTCCATCATTCATACCTGCCAACATGTCCTCCATCACAAGCATGCTTCAACATGGCCGACACACTGCAGCGCTCACCTGTTTGCGCCATGTCTCCGCCCACAGACGGGGGCGTCGGCGCCGGAGACACCGGAGTCTGATCCGGTTTGGCCCAGCTTCTTCCTGAAAGGCAAAAGGTGCAGCAGTCAATCCTGGATAACATTGTTCAGTCAATCCTGGATAACAGGCGTCCCTCTCCTGCAACATCCATGCACGCACTCTGCAATCAACACACCTGACGCTGATGACATCCCTGCCTTCATAAGCCAGCGCATTCCAGGGCCAGAATGTAGCTACATGTACCAGTACGGTCCAGTGCCAGAACGTAGCTAGATGTACCAGTTCGGTCCAATGCCAGAACGAAGCTAAATGTACCAGTTCGGTCCAGTGCCAGAACGTAGCTAGATGTACCAGTTCGGTCCAATGCCAGAACGTAGCTACATGTACCAGTTCGGTCCAGTGCCAGAACGTAGCTAGATGTACCAGTTCAGTCCAGTGCCAGAACGTAGCTAAATGTACCAGTTCGGTCCAGTGCCAGAACGTAGCTAGATGTACCAGTTCGGTCCAATGCCAGAACGTAGCTACATGTACCAGTTCGGTCCAGTGCCAGAACGTAGCTAGATGTACCAGTTCAGTCCAGTGCCAGAACGTAGCTAAATGTACCAGTTCGGTCCAGTGCCAGAACGTAGCTAGATTTACCAGTTCGGTCCAATGCCAGAACGAAGCTACATGTACCAGTTCGGTCCAGTGCCAGAACGTAGCTACATGTACCAGTTCGGTCCAGTGCCAGAACGTAGCTACATGTACCAGTTCGGTCCAATGCCAAAACGTAGCTACATGTACCAGTTCGGTCCAGTGCCAGAACGTAGCTACATGTACCAGTTCGGTCCAGTGCCAGAACGTAGCTACATGTACCAGTTCAGTCCAGTGCCAGAACGTAGCTACATGTACCAGTTCGGTCCAATGCCAGAACGAAGCTACATGTACCAGTTCGGTCCAGTGCCAGAACGTAGCTACATGTACCAGTTCGGTCCAGTGCCAGAACGTAGCTACATGTACCAGTTCGGTCCAGTGCCAGAACGTAGCTACATGTACCAGTTCGGTCCAGTGCCAGAACGTAGCTACATGTACCAGTTCGGTCCAGTGCCAGAACGTAGCTACATGTACCAGTTCGGTCCAATGCCAGAACGAAGCTACATGTACCAGTTCGGTCCAGTGCCAGAACGTAGCTAGATGTACCAGTTCGGTCCAGTGCCAGAACAAAGCTAGATGTACCAGTTCGGTCCAATGCCAGAACGTAGCTACATGTACCAGTTCGGTCCAGTGCCAGAACGTAGCTACATGTACCAGTTCGGTCCAGTGCCAGAACGTAGCTACATGTACCAGTTCGGTCCAGTGCCAGAACGTAGCTACATGTACCAGTTCGGTCCAGTGCCAGAATGTAGCTACATGTACCAGTTCGGTCCAGTGCCAGAACGTAGCTACATGTACCAGTTTGGTCCAGTGCCAGAACGTAGCTACATGTACCAGTTCGGTCCAGTGCCAGAACGTAGCTACATGTACCAGTTCGGTCTAGTGCCAGAACGTAGCTACATGTACCAGTTCGGTCCAGTGCCAGAACGTAGCTACATGTACCAGTTCGGTCCAGTGCCAGAACGTAGCTACATGTACCAGTTCGGTCCAGTGCCAGAACGTAGCTACATGTACCAGTTCGGTCCAGTGCCAGAACGTAGCTACATGTACCAGTTCGGTCCAGTGCCAGAACGTAGCTACATGTACCAGTTCGGTCCAGTGCCAGAACAAAGCTACATGTACCAGTTCGGTCCAGTGCCAGAACGTAGCTACATGTACCAGTTCGGTCCAATGCCAGAACGAAGCTACATGTACCAGTTCGGTCCAGTGCCAGAACGTAGCTAGATGTACCAGTTCGGTCCAGTGCCAGAACAAAGCTAGATGTACCAGTTCGGTCCAATGCCAGAACGTAGCTACATGTACCAGTTCGGTCCAGTGCCAGAACGTAGCTACATGTACCAGTTCGGTCCAGTGCCAGAACGTAGCTACATGTACCAGTTCGGTCCAGTGCCAGAACGTAGCTAAATGTACCAGTTCGGTCCAGTGCCAGAACGTAGCTACATGTACCAGTTCAGTCCAGTGCCAGAACGTAGCTACATGTACCAGTTGGGTCCAGTGCCAGAACGTAGCTAAATGTACCAGTTCGGTCCAGTGCCAGAACGTAGCTACATGTACCAGTTCGGTCCAGTGCCAGAACGTAGCTAAATGTACCAGTTCGGTCCAGTGCCAGAACGTAGCTACATGTACCAGTACAGTTCGCCTTACACGTCCTTGCCTACGTGCTTCCTCGCTCGTTGTGTTCCCCTTCTGTTTCGTGCTCATTATGTCTTGTCCTTCGTCATCCTCCCCTGGTTTCCAGCAGTGTGTCTCGTCTCCCTGGATCCCCTCTGGACTTCCCGCTGCCTTCCTGGATCTCAAGCTCGAGGCTGCCCTCGGACAACGACTCCAGCGTCTGTGCCTGTGTCCAGACTTCTCAGCCCACCTCGCCTTTCTGGATCTTGACATCATTTGTATTTTATGTTGTTCCTGTTGAGTTCTTAAAACGCATTTTTATCACGAATGTTTGGTAAAGCACCGACTTGGCAAAGAAGGAAAACATATGCAGAACACAAAAGAGTTCCGTTTTTATCAAAGGCAGCAATCATAACTGAATCTTTCAGCACGTACACAATGTTGACATCTATAGTTATATTTTGATAAAGACAAGGAAGAACTCAAAGGGTGCGTGCAACAACAACAACAACAACAACAACAACAACAACAACAACAAACATGGCGATAGACGCCAAGTTCAATCACGAAATCCAATTTTACCCCAGAACAAAAGCATACAAATTAACCAGGGAGAGTCTGGATACCAAGGTCCCTGAGCCAGGTTGTAGACCTCCAAGCTTTTCCGAGTTTTCCTCTGTTTTGCCGTGCAGAATGAGGTCTGGATCACAAGATCAGTCCACATGTCTGGGAACGCGGCCAACAGATAATCCTTTGGAGAGCACTTGACAAGACCACAGAACTTTCCTCCAGAAGGTCTTATCTTTGTCTTTGTGATGTCAGAAGAAACAAAAAGTGAGCTGTTTGGCCACAATAGCCAGCAATATGTTTGGAGGCCTTTAATCCCAGGAACAGCATGCCTACTGCCAAGCATGGTGGCAGTGGAGGCTCCTCTTTGGGGTCTTGGGGCACTAGGAGGTTAAACCCTTTACTACTGTTACCCCAGGTGGCCCTTGGCAAAGGCCTAGTACCTGACTGCCCCCAAGTCGGGATACGGTGAAGACCTCAACGGCGGAAGACAGTAGAGTTAAGAACTACCACTAGAAGGCTGCGGCAGAAAAGGGTTCTCAGTCGTCTTGGAGTCCAAACCCCTGGACCCTGACCCGATTTCTGTCCAGGATGGTGTGGTGACTGCCTGTGCGCCAGCCTCCCCACCTTAAACTAAGTCCTGCACAGGCCTCCTCCGTAAAGGGATACACCCTCTACCAGGAGGACCGTCATACTCGGTGGAGTGACCGCCGATGATGATGAAAGTCATCACACAACTTGCCCTGCGAGAAGACGCAAAGCTGTCCTTCATCTTACCAAGCAAAAGGCCTGTAAAACTCCACCGGGTGCGACATGGAGGTGTGGGTTTCTTTGATCTATTGTGAGTCACAGGAAGATCTACAAAGCGGAGAGGAAGCAGGACCAGGCACCTTTTCTTTGAACTGTTTGTGACTGAGTGCAACAGCAGTTTATGACCACCTCCCCTTGGAAGCAGCTGTGTAATGTAATGTAATTCTATAAAAGTGCTCCAAATAAAAGTGGAGGCGTGCAACTCCCTCATCAGACGCTGCCCGAGGGCACCTCGTCAGCTAAGTTGAATCCTGTCTCTGCTTGATTTCTTTGCTTCTTGTCCTATCTAATAAATGTAATCAGTGTTTGACAATGAGCTCCAAATAGTTCAGGACAAGCTGACCTCGAAAGTGGAAAAGGAATGGCTAAATCAGGTTAGAATGAAGGTTTTAAAGGTGTGGACAATGCTGAAGAAACAAGTCCATGTCAGAAAAGCAACATATTTAGCTGAACTGCAAAGTTGGAGAAATATGTGAAAGGGGAAACACTGACTACTCTAAATCCAGGTCACAACCCCCCCCTGCTGTGATGGGGGCGTGGCCACAAACGGCGTCCTCACCTCGACAGCGGCCGCGGTGCGCCAGCGTCAGTGTCTTGTCCCTGCAGCGCGCTCTCTGCAGCTCGCATCCGTTCTCGTAGCTCCGCCCATCCGAGCCGCACACGGGCTTGGCCTGAGGGCGAGTGCAGACGCCGCCGCCGCCACCGCCGCCACAGTGGTTGTCTCGCTCGCCAATCAGCCACTGGGAGGACACGGGAACATTTCTCATTGACAAGGAATTCCTGCAGTTTCAGGAGAAGCGGGAAATGTTCCACTGGAGAGGAAGGAGACTACATTTGGACTTCATGTCAAGTACAAACCACAAAAGCAGTGAAGTAGTCAGCTTGTGTAAATGTTCCACTGGAGAGGAAGGAGACTACATTTGGACTTCATGTCAAGTACAAACTACAAAAGCAGTGAAGTAGTCAGCTTGTGTAAATGTTCCACTGGAGAGGAAGGAGACTACATTTGGACTTCATGTCAAGTACAAACCACAAAAGCAGTGAAGTAGTCAGCTTGTGTAAATGTTCCACTGGAGAGGAAGGAGACTACATTTGGACTTCATGTCAACTACAAACCACAAAAGCAGTGAAGTAGTCAGCTTGTGTAAATGTTCCACTGGAGAGGAAGGAGACTACATTTGGACTTCATGTCAACTACAAACCACAAAAGCAGTGAAGTAGTCAGCTTGTGTAAATGTTCC